>NC_068911.1:112515472-112818503 GCF_023091745.1 Budorcas taxicolor
CACTCATCTCACATGCTAGTAAAGTAACGCTCAAAGTTCTCCAAGCCAGACTTCAGCAATACATGAACTGTGAACTCCCTGATGTTCAAGCTGGTTTTAGAAAAGGCAGAGGAACCAGAGATCAAATTGTCAACATCGGCTGGATCATGGAAAAAGCAAGAGAGTTCCAGAAAAACATCTATTTCTGCTTTATTGACTATGCCAAAGCCTTTGACTGCATGGATCACAATAAACTGTGGAAAATTCTGAAACAGATGGGAATATCAGACCACCTGACCTGCCTCTTGAGGAATCTGTATGCAGGTCAGGAAGCAACAGTTAGAACTGGACATGGAACAACAAACTGGTTCCAAATAGGAAAAGGAGTACGTCAAGGCTGTATATTGTTACCTGCTTATTTAACTTCTATGCAGAGTACATCATGAGAAACGCTGGACTGGAAGAAACACAAGCTGGAATCAAGATTGCCAGGAGAAATCTCAATAACCTCAGATATGCAGACGACACCACCCTTATGGCAGAAAGTGAAGAGGAACTAAAAAGCCTGTTGATGAAAGTGAAAGAGGAGAGTGAAAAAACTGGCTTAAAGCTCAACATTCAGAAAACGAAGATCATGGCATCTGGTCCCATCACTTCATGGGAAATAGATGGGGAAACAGTAGAAACAGTATCAGACTTTATTTTTTGGGGCTCCAAAATCACTGCAGATGGTGACTGCAGCCATGAAATTAAAAGATGCTTACTCCTTGGAAAAAAAGTTATGACCAACCTAGATAATATATTCAAAAGCAGAGACATTACTTTGCTGACTAAGGTCCTTCTAGTCAAGGCTATGGTTTTTCCAGTAGTCATGTATGGATGTGAGAGTTGGACTGTGAAAAAAGCTGAGCGCCAAAGAATTGATGCGTTTGAACTATGGTGTTGGAGAAGACTCTTGAGGGTCCCTTGGACTGCAAGGAGATCCAACCAGTCCATTCTGAAGGAGATCAACCCTGGATTTCTTTGGAAGGAATGATGCTAAAGCTGAAGCTTCAGTACTTTGGCCACCTCATGCAAAGAGTTGACTCATTGGAAAAGACTCTGATGCTGGGAGAGATTGTTTGTAGGAGGAGAAGGGGACGACCCAGGATGAGATGGCTGGATGGCATCACGGACTTGATGGACGTGATCTGAGTGAACTCCGGGAGATGGTAATGGACAGGGAGGCCTGGCGTGCTGCGATTCATGGGGTCGCGAAGAGTTGGACACGACTGAGAGACTGAACTGAACTGAAATAGCAATGATCTGCCTCTTGGGAAACCTGTATGCAGATCAGAAAGCAACAGTTTGAACTGGATATGGAACAGACTGGTTCCAAATAGGAAAAGGAGTACATCAAGGCAGTATATCTTCACCCTGCTTATTTAACTTCTATGCAGAGTACATCATGAGAAACGCTAGACTGGAAGAAGGATAAGATGGAATCAAAGTTGCTGGGAGAAATATCAGTAACCTCAGATATGTAGATGACACCACCCTTATGGCAGAAAGTGCAGAGGAACTAAAAAGCCTCTTGATGAAAGTAAAAGTGGAGAGTGAAATAGTTGGCTTAAAGCTCAACATTCAGAAAACGAAGATCATGGCATCTGGTTCCATCACTTCATGGGAAATAGATGGGGAAACAGTGGAAACAGAGTCAGACTTCATTGTTTTGGGCTCCAAAATCACTGCAGATGGTGATTGCAGCCATGAAATTAAAAGACGCTTACTCCTTGGAAGAAAAGCTATGACCAACCTAGACAGTATATTCAAAAGCAGAGACATTACTTTTCCAACAAAGGTCTATCTAGTCAAGGCTATGGTTTTTCCTGTGGTCATGTATGGATGCGAGAGTTGGACTGTGAAGAAAGCTGAGCGCCAAAGAATTAATGCTTTTGAATTGTGGTGTTGCAGAAGACTCTTGAGAGTCCCTTGGACTTCAAGGAGATCCAACCAGTCCATTTTGAAGGAGATCAGCCCTGGGAGTTCTTTGGAAGGAATGATGCTAAAGCTGAAACTCCAGTACTTTGGCCATCTCATGCGAAGAGTTGACTCATTGGAAAAGACTCTGATGTTGGGAGGGATTGGGGGCAGGAGGAGAAAGGGACGACTGAGGATGAGATGGCTGAATGGCATCATGGACTCGATGGACGTGAGTCTGAGTGAACTCGAGGAGTTGGTGATGAACAGAGAGGCCTGGCGTGCTGCAATTCATGGGGTCGCAAAGAGTCGGACACAACAGAGCAACTGAACTTAAAAAGTAATGGCAAAAGTTTTTCTCACATTCTTTGACGTTGGGACAGGTTAGATAACGTGCTTTCTTAGTTCACTTGGAAAAATACACAAAGAGATTTGAATGCCTAATAAATTTCAGAAAAAGAAAAGCAATAAATGTCCTCAATAAATAGTAAACTTTGAAGTCCAATATTTAGCAATACTTTATTGGCATATTATACAATAAAATTGTATTTAGCTAGACAGTTCAATAAGTAGAACTGGAAGATAAAAAGTAAACCTCAATGTATATGGGAATTTAATATGCAGTTGACCCTTGAACAATGTGGGTCTGGACAGTGTGGACCTACTTATACATGGACTTTTTCTATATTAAATATTATAGTACTACAAATCTGAGGTTCATTGAATCCCCAGATGCAGAATTGTGGTTGCAATCCACATGTAGGGAAGCTGATTATAGATTACATATATATTTTCAGTTATGGGGAGGGTCAGCACCTCTAACTCCTGCATCGTCCAAGGGTCAATTGTATTTTATACGTATGTGTCATCTCACGTCAGTGGATAATTTGGTGGATCACTCAGTCAATGGTATTGGGAACACTGGGAGCCATTTGAAATAATCAGAAGGTGGATCTATTGTACTTCATACTGAATATTATAATGACTTCAAGTGTATCACATATTCAAGAGAAAAATAAATTCATAAAAATACATGAGGAAAGAAAATGGAAAAATTATTTTATAACCCTGGAGACTCATATAGTAAAGAATCTGCCTTCAATGAGGGAGACCTGGGCTCAATCCCTGGGTTGGGAAGATTCCTTGGAGAGGGTAATGGCTACCCACTCCAGGATTCTTGCCTGGAGGATCCCATGGACAGAGGAGCCTGGCGGGGTATAGTTCATGCTGTTGCAAAGACTCAGACACAACTGAGTGACAAACTTTTTCACTTTCACTTGGGCTTCCGTGGTGGCTCAGATGGCAAAGCATCTGCCTGCAATGCAGGAGACCTGGGTTCGATCCCTGAGTCAGGAAGATCCCCTGGAGAAGGAAAAGGCAACCGACTAGAGCATTCTTGCCTGGAAAATCCCATGGTCAGAGTAGCCTGGTTAGTTACAGTCCACAGGGTCGCAAAGAGTCGGACATGACTAAGAGACTTCACTTCACTTTCACTTTCACTTAGGTGCTCAGATCTTTTAAACTATGATTCAAAATATAGAACTTGTGAAGTTCTTTTTAAAGGGTAGATTGACAGCTTAAAATATCATACATATGGCAAAATACCATAATCTAAATCCAAAAACAAATGACACACTAAGAAAAACATACTTTCAATTTATTTTATAAAGTGTTAAGGGCTTCCAGAAATAAGTAACAAAAGGATTAGTGAATCAATAGAAAAATAAGCAAGGAATATGAATACAGAATTCAAAGACATGGAAATATAAATACTTTAAAAACAAACATTAACATGTTCAATCTTCATTTAATAAGAAAATAAAAGTAATATTTTTATTAATAAGTATATGTATTTATAAAGATATTTATAAAAGATATACCCAGTAAATATCTTTTTTAAAATTCACATGATCAAAACACATAAGTCTCATAACAGTGTGAGCTGAAGCCATAGAAAAGAACTACAGCCACTTGGAATATCAATGTATAAAGTTCCCCCCAAAGGAAATTTGAATACATTTCTTAAATTTATGAAACTCAAAGTGCCTTTTGACCCAGAAACTCAAATTGCTAGATTTTATCCCACAAACGTGTTTTTACATATGTTAAATTATATACATAAGCTTGCCCAACTGGAGACAGCATGTGGAAATATTGTATTACAGATCCATTCTTTTAAAAATCTATAGGATAGAAACAACCTTTGTTTTCTTTCACTCTGAGGGATATATCTTCAAAAACCAGGTGTCCACGAGAGCAGAGGTTCCAATCTCCAAAAACCTTGAAACATCTCTGGCTTCCAGGATAATCAGCCATTTGTGTACAAACCACATTTCTTTTTATTCCTCTTGGTATTTGGCAGAGAGCCTTTGCAGATTAGATGTCTAATAATTTCTAATGCACAATAAATGGAAATACAAAATGCATTAGCAACATTGCTTTTCTTATTACTCTCTATCACTTCTCCACTAAGACTGAAAATTCGGTACTGTTGGGAACTATCTATTTCTATTGGAATATATGGGCAGAAATCTTTATCTATTCATTATAATTGTATTTCAAGCACCTAGAATATTGCCTTATACCTAGTAGGCAATAAATTGTTAAACAAAAAAATATGAAGCAAATATTATTCATGGTATCTTTGGCACTGTCATATCTTTTCTTTTACTTGATGTACTTGCCTCCTTAATTTGTTTCCTGCTGGCTACTAATTGTCCAAATGGCCTTCTTTTTTGAAATTTTTACTTACTGATTTTTGGTTGCACTGGGCCTTCATTGCTGTGTGGGCTTTCTCTAGTTGTGGTGAGCAGGGCTACTTTCTAGTTGTAGTGCGCAGGCTTCCCATTGCGATGGCGTCTCTTGTTACAGAGCATGGGCACTAGAGCACATGGGCTTCAATACACATGAATCTGGGTCCCTGCGCCACCAAAGTCCTTCCATCTGCACTTTTGATAGCCACTTTCTAACACTGGTATCTGTCCATTTGGGTCACTTTTACATGGTTTCTTTTATTTAGACTATTACATTACTATTTTTAGAAATTTTAGTTCAATCGAACTTTCAAAAATTGTTGCCACAAACAAGATAATATATCTTCTTATTTTTGTCTGTAAATTATTTTATAGACATTTCTTAATCCTAAAATATGTGTAGAAAACTTTTTGTGACTACACAGGCTCTGTTAGGGCATAGGTTTTCTATTAGTGACAGAGAAATCACAAAGATAAAAATCTTATACTTTCAAATTAGGACAATATTCAGGACATGAATATTTGCAGTAGTCTAACTAAGCCATAAACAGAAATATGTTCTCTAGTATAGTGATAACTTTCTCTTTTCATGCCCCTGTGCTCTATATTTTAAATGTCTTTCTCCTGATGTGCTAGTTTATGGCTTCTGAGTTCCTTGATCTCTAGTAAATTATTTAAAGACCCTACCAAGTAGAACATGGGTTCTGTTAATAATCAAGATTTAGAGGCAAATGGGATCAATACAAGGTCAAGCGTTTTCTACTGGAGTTACACTGGTCTCATATCTAGATAGTGTTATTGTCCTGAAGCCATTTTAGTAATGATTTGCTGGCTTTATAAGACCTTATTTGGTAGGAGAGCTCTATTTTAAAGGCTACATTAAATTTGATCTTCCCATTTTTAAAGATCTGTCACATTTTATCTCTCAAAAAATGACAGCTCTCGGTGATTAAAGATTAGACCAACTCCATCCCACGGAGTCTTTTACTGAAGGATGGATGCTTAGTAAGCAATAATTAATAAAATAAACTCAATGATGAAAGTGTCTTTGAACCTGCCCTTCTTCATTCACTCTCCAACTACAATTTGTCAGCTCCTATTTAGCAAATGCTTCTGCCTTGTTCTGATCCAGCCCCTTCTTTCTGGGTTAGGATCCACTCTTCCTTACTTCCATAGTACAATATGAATAACTTTACCCTAGCAGATAAATTAATACTATATAATTGTTTAACTTCTCTATAATATTCTACAGTAAAAAGTTTTTAAAGCCAATAGCTATGCATATGTTTCTATTCTTTGTGACTCATAGATAGTGTGGCAAATCATACAGACTCAAAAAAGTGTTGGTGAATAAATAGATATATAAATGAATAAGACTTATAGTTAGCTTTGAATGTTAAAAGGAAATGTATATAAATGACTAAATGCGAGAAGGAAGAATGATAATAAAAGTTACATATTTCTGGTAAAACTAAGCTTAATGCTAAGTTTGGTTTTATTCTTAGAAAGCACACTGAAAATTAAATATCAGTTTTTTCATTTACCAAGTAGTTGTAGCTAGAACTGTACTTTTGTTTTATGTATATAGTTTGAAGAAATTAGCTCTTCTAGGTGTATGCCGTGAAATTTCTTTAGTAACGTGAGGTCACTTATGTGTGGGTGTATGCTGTCAGTTTCAGGATGATGATCTGTTCATACTGTGCCCCAGCCCAGTGGATACAGTATGGCTGCAATACAGTATAATGGCTGCTATATTGCCAATGAAGAAAAACTAAGTTCTATTGAGAGTATGTTGCATTTCTCACAAGAGGTAGATGATCCCTTATTAAATCCTTATTAATTTCACTTTATTAGTGCTTTTAGCTTTCAGGAATTCACCTTTTATATGGTAAAAAAAGAAAGAAAATTTCACTTATACTGAAGTATAAAGTACAGAGTAGTGTACAAACCACACATTGCAAATATCTACACATCCTACAAAATGCAAACTTGTCAATGGACAGAAAATTACTGGCATCCCAGAAGCTCTCCTTGTGACCTGTCTTGATTTCTTTTCCTTTAATCCTCCTCCCAAAAGAATAGTATCTTGATGTCTGCCATCTAGGATTGATTTTTCCTGAAAAGTATAGTATACATTACACTTATGTAGCATTTTTTGTCTTTCCTTACTAGCAAATTATAGGCGTGGAATTATATCCTATGTATTCTTTTGTCCTTTTTTTGTGAAATTCATTCACTTTGCTGTATGTTGTATATGGCAGTACTTTATTCATTACCATTGTTCAGAGTATCCTTCTGCTGCTGCTGCTGCTGCTAAGTCACTTCAGTCATGTCCGACTCTGTGTGACCCCATAGACGGCAGCCCACCAGGCTCCCGCGTCCCTGGGATTCTCCAGGCAAGAACACTGAAGTGGGTTGCCATTTCCTTCTCCAATGCATACAAGTGAAAAGTTAAAGTGAAGTTACTCAGTCGTGCCCGACTCTTAGCAACCTCATGGACCGCAGCCTACCAGGCTCCTCCGTCCATGGGATTTTCCAGGCAAGAGTACTGGAGCGGGGTGCCATTGCCTTCTCCATCAGAGTATCCTACTGTCTGGCAATTCCACAAAGGATTTATTCACAATATTGCTTATTATGAACATTTGAGCTGTTTTCAGTTTGGATTTATTATAAATAGTACTGCTGTATACATTCTTGTCTAAATTTTTAACACATATGTATATATCTTGTGGCTATAATCAAGGAGTGTGTGCATGTGGTTGTATTTATTTCATTTCTGAAAATGAAGTTCACAGGTAAATAAAGTAATAGAACATGAAATAGGTTTTCATACTGTAAAAGCTGAGACACAAATGTGTAGAAGATTCTAAAGCTTATCTTTTATTGACAAATAACTGTAAATCTGGCTAGATGAGTGGGTGGTCATCTATTATTGGCATGCTGGATGAAGAAATAAATGATAATTTTAAAAGTATAGAGCAACAAATGAAAATATGTGTAGAAGATTATGTTTTGCTGATTCAGGGCTTATTCATAACTGACTCTAAAACAAAATGTAGCTCAACTGTACTCATGATGAAATTTAAGCCATCTGTCCACATACATTTTTTAACCTACAGAAAAAGATGTTGTTGTCCAGGTTTTATAGTTAAAAAAATTGAATTTCAGTGAACTTAAGTAAGTTACCCAAACTGAAAGATCAACTATTAAGTAGAGGATTAAAGATTTAATTTATATATACTGTAGATATCATATACACACATATACAGGCATGTGTGTGCATATGCTCAGTTATGTCCAGCTCTTTGTGACCTCATGGACTATAGCCCACCAAGCTCCTCTGTCCATGGGATTCTCCAGGAAAGAATACTTGAGTGGGTTGCCATTTTCTCCTTTATGGGATCTTTCTGATCTGAGGATATATGTATATGTATACTACTACTACTACTACTACATCGCTTCAGTCGTGTCCGACTCTGTGCGACCCTATGGACTGCAGCCCACCAGGCTCTGCCGTCCCCGGGACCCTCCAGGCAAGAATACTGGAGTGGGTTGCCACTTCCTTCTCCAATGCATGAAAGTGAAAAGTGAAAGTGAAGTCGCTCAGTCGTGTCCGACTCTTAAGGACATTTAAATTCAGAATATGGCTGAATAAAAGGGAAAGTCACTCAGTCGTGTCCGACTCTTTGCGATCCCATGGATTGTAGCCTACCAGGCTTCTCAGTCCATGGGATTTTCCAGGCAAGAGTACTGGGGTGGGTTGCCATTTCCTTCTCCAGGGGATCTTCCCAACCCAGGGATCGAACCCTGGGCTCCCACATTGTAGGCAGACACTTTTAACCACTGAGCCACCAGGGAAGCCCAAATGATAAAGGCATTTCATAGAAAATGTGAAATATCTGACTTGGGAGAGAGGAAAAATATCACTATTTCTTTATACAATTAAGGAATATTATAAAGATTTTTGTGGCTATAACTGGTCTTTGTGGCAAAGTTAGCACTTTCCTAAGGTCAGAGATGCCTGGGAAAAGGGATGGAGCATTTTTTTCTTGTGGAGATACACCAAACTGAGTTATTCTTAATAGATATAAATGTTAGTAAATAAAGCTCCTAATCAATGACTTTGCTTGGGAGTTCTTCCATTCTCAATTCCCATGAACTTTAAGGCTCTTTAATTAGAGATTCAGTTCTTTAAATACTTTTAGGTATTAAGAAAGTTTGAAACTGCTTGGGAATTTGAATTATATGAGTAACTCTCTAGAAAGTTTGAAAGTAAAGGAGAAAAAAGAGAAACTTTAAGACATTAAAAAATAATGAATTTTTTTTTCCTCATCTTTTCCTGGGAAACAAAAGAGTCAACAAGTAAATGAAAAAAAAAAAAAAAAAAAAAATATATATATATATATATATATATATATATATATATATATATATATACACACACTATGGATATTTGAAGAACTCTTGGAAATCATTGTTTCCTGATCTTAGAGATCCTTGTTGTGTAAAATGTGCTTGAAAATACATTTTAATTTATTCAATGAATCCTACAGGGTTTTAACTATAAGTGACTCCCTAGATATGGTGGTTCTGGACCACGAGAACTGGTAAGATAATTGATTAGATCCTTGGAAGAAAAGTTATGACCAACCTAGATAGTATATTCAAGAGCAGAGACATTACTTTGTCGACAGGTCCGCCTAGTCAAGGCTATGGTTTTCTCTGTGGTCATGTATGGATGTGAGAGTTGGACTGTGAAGACGGCTGAGCGCCGAAGAATTGATGCATTTGAACTGTGGTGTGGAGAAGACTCTTGAGGGTCCCTTGGACTGCAAGAAGATCCAACCATTCCATTCTGAAGGAAATCAACCCTGGGATTTCTTTGGAAGGAATGATGCTAAAGCTGAAGCTTCAGTACTTTGGCCACCTCATGCGCAGAGTTGACTCACTGGAAAAGACTCTGATGCTGGGAGAGATTGGGGGCAGAAGGAGAAGGGTACGACCCAGGATGAGATGGCTGGATGGCATCACGGACTCGATGGACGTGAGTCTGAGTGAACTCCGGGAGATGGTGATGGACAGGGAGGCCTGGTGTGCTGCGATTCATGGGGTCGCAAAGAGTCAGACATGACTGAGCGACTGAACTGAACTGAACTGAACTGAAGGGATTAGAAAAACAGTAAATAAGAATTATGTTGAAAGTTATGCCAAGGCTTTTAGGAACAAAGCTTTGTTGAGTTCAAAGAGTGAAATGAGACTAGAACCCAAGGAAAAATGAATAACATGGCAAAATAAAATGTTAAGTTCTTAACACACACACACAAATTCAAAACAAAAGATAAACATAAAGGGACCATAAGGGCATCTTGAGAGGTAACAGAAAAGTCTGTTATCTTGATTGTGGTGATGTTATCACTAGTGTTTGCATAGGTCCAAACTTTTGAACTGTGGTGTTGGAGAAGACATTTGAGAGTCCCTTGGACTGCAAGGAGATCCAACCAGTCCATCGTAAAGGAAATCAGTCCTGAATATTCACTGAAAGGACTGATGCTGAAACTGAAACTCCAGTACTCTGGCCACCTGCTGCGAAGAACTGACTCATTTGAAAAGACCCTAATGCTGGGAAAGATTGAAGGTGGGAAGAGAAGGGGACAACAAAGGATGAGATGGTTGGATGGCATCACCAACTTAATGGACATGAAAGTGAGTCACTCCATTGTGTCCGATTCTTTGTGACCCCAAGGCTATAAAGTCCATGGAATTCTCCAGGCCAGAATACTGGAGTGAGTAGCCTTTCTCTTCTCCAGGGGATCTTCCCAACCCAGGGATTGAATCCAGATATCCCACATTGCAGGCAGATTCTTTACCAGCTGATCCACAATGGACATAAGTTTGAGTAAATTCCGGGAGTTGGTAACGTACAAGGAGGCCTGGCGTGCTGCAGTCCATGGCATTGCAGAGTTGGACATGACTGAGACTGAACTGAACTGAACTGAAATTCATCAAATTTTCTACATTAAAAGTATACAGTTTTTTTATGTCAATTATATTTCAATAAAGATCCTTTTCTAAAAGTATTGGATTGAAAAGAAAAACTAAATTTAAACCAACCAGTAGTGAGAAGTTTGAGTTTTCTTTAATTTTTTTTTTTTTTTTTTCAGTATTGTGAAAAAACGAGGAAAGGCTCAAAGGACCCTATGGTTATAAATTTATGATAAGGCAAATAAGTATATACAAAATTGGACATGAGTCAATTTAGATGGCCATTAAGAGTCTGAGTTAACTGACACATATTAATCACTTTAAGTATGACTGGCACTGTCTCTCCTGGTGATTTTATTGGGACCCTGAATACTGTAGCTTGATTCTTCCTTATGCCTTAGCCATTTAATTCTCAAATCTGAAGAAGTTTAGAACAATACAATTAGGAAGAAGAGGGCAAACACTGAAAATAGCAAAAACTAACTGACAGCCAGATTGTTAAAGGGACTATAAAAAATAAGACACAACGTTCTTAATAGCATATTATCACCTAGGGCTTTACATAAGCTTGTCAACAAATGAGCCTAAGTTATCAAGGTAAGAAAGATTTGCAAAAATAATGAAGCTTAAAACAGTAACCCTCAAAATATGAGGCTTAGTCCCTTTTTGTAGACCATATCCTTCTTCAACAACATGAGATAACAGCTATAGCTGAAATGAGTCAACTCTGTGTTCCTTCATTAATATATAATGTTGGGCACATTTTTTATCCTCTTTGAGAGTCATTATCAGTGCCCATAAAATGATACTATGATATATATTATTGGTTTAACAAAATTATTAATAAAACACCATGTATAACCTGTCATCTCTGTATAAAATATGTAACATTGGGTTGGTTTCCAATTGGAAGCTAAAGCTAATTTCAGTCACAAGGTTAAAAAAAAAAAGAAAGTTACCTTTTTGGCTAGGTTTGATTTCAAATGCCATCCCTTGAAACTTTCACTTTTTTCATTACTGTTTAAATGGCGTGTCTTCAGATTTGATTGCTATATGTTGGCCAACATTTAAAATGTTATTTTTGAAGTATACTGAAGATTGGAGAGCCCCATATGATTCTGATGACCTCCCCTACCTGTATCCTCACATAGTCAGATACAGGTAGCTTACAGAGATAAAAGTGGGTGGCAATGCCATTGACATTTTTTCCCCCCTGTGAAGAAAATTAGACTCAGAGGAAAAAGTCTCACACATTCCATCCCATGCAGCCAGAAATCTGACAACATCTGAGACTAATTAAATGCTTGTTTAACATAGTTTTCTTTAAACAATATCTCATTACTAGGATCTCAATTCCATTCCGTGAAGTCATGAGACACTCTCTTGAGTTTCTCTTTTCTTCTTCCACACAGTGTGGGAATGAGAATAACATGTACAAAGATGTTTATCTGATGTCAATACTTTCATTTTAATAAGAGGCTTCTTGTTTTCCTATTTTTATTTGACAGGTATGACGATGTATGCCTGGAATTGAAGTTAGCCTCCTTTATTTTCCTATTTTACTAATAAAGATATTTACTGGAACAGAGTATAAAGGCTTTCATGCAACATGAAAACAAGGCATCACGTCAATTAAATACTTGGACAAAGCAACTATTTGTTACTCAAATTAAAATTCGATGCAGAAGGCACATTTATTCTGTTTATTGGGAGCTTACTCTGTGCCAAGGAGGAAGAAATCAACTTCCCTAATAAATGGAAGTTTGTCTTCTTGAGATGTTAATATCTCAACTAACAAAATGGTACTTAATATTTTATTACCCTGAACAAATATTGCAGCTTCACTATATATCTTTAGCATTTTACTCTGCTGGAGAAATAAATTCTGAGACCTGAGACTCCTTCACAGATCCTCTCATAGTAATGTTCTCTTTCAGATGCATGGTATCAGTACCCCTTTTAAATAGCCATCATTTTCTTCTTTCATCTTCAAGATGCACATTTCTTTCTGTTGTTAGGTGTCACATGATCTACCCACACTCCCAGTGGCCCAGTCCATCTCCCCTGTTCACTCTGACACAATCCTTGGAGAGAATCCTAGATTTTATCTCTATATGAATTATAAACTTGCTGCGTTAAGGAATGTGGATGTCTTGGTCATCTATTGCTGTGCCAGTATGCATTCCCCATCTTTCTTCCTGAATTGCTATTTTTATGAAGGACCAGTGAACCAGTGAAATTGCCCTGTCATGTCTGACTCTGCGATCCCACAGACCTACCAGGCTGCCTATCAGGCTCCTCCATCATGGAATTTTCCAGGCAAGAGTACTGGAGTTGTTTGCCATTTTCTTCTCCAGGGGATCTTCCCAAACCAGGGATTGAATCCAGGTCTCCCACATTGCAGGCAGACACTTTATCATCTGAGCTACCAGGGAAGCCCCTTTTGAAAGACAATAGCCCTTTAAAACTAAGTCTGTGGTCTATGTCATGCAACATAAAATATACCCACCAGTTCAGTCGTTCAGTCATGTCCGACTCTTTGCAACCCCATGAATCGCAGCACTCTAGGCCTCCCTGTCCATCACCAACTCCCAGAGTCCACGAAACTCATGTCCATAGAGTCGGTGATGCTATTTATCCATCTAATCCTCTGTCGTCCCCTTCTCCTCCTGCCCCCAATCCCTCCCAGCATCAGGGTCTTTTCCAATGAGTCAACTGTTCACGTCAGGTGGCCAAAATATTGGAGTTTCAGCTTCAACATCAGTCCTTCCAAAGAACACCCAGGACTGATTTCCTTTAGGATGGACTGGTTGGATCTCTTTGCAGTCAAAGGGACTCTCAAGAGTCTTCTCCAACACCACAGTTTAAAAGCATCAATTCTTCGGTGCTCAGCTTTCTTCACAGCCCAACTCTCACATCCATACATGACCCCACTGAAAAATCCATAGCCTTGACTAGATAGACTTTTGTTGGCAAAGTAATATCTCTGTTTTTTAATATGCTATCCAGGTTGGTCATAACTTTCCTTCCAAGGAGTAAGCGTCTTTTAATATCATGGCTGCAGTCACCATCTGCAGTGATTTTGGAGCTCAAAAAATAAAGTCTGACACTGTTTCCACTGTTTCCCCATCTATTTCCCATGAAGTTATTGGACTAGATGCCATGATTTTAGTTTCCTGAATGTTGAGCTTTAAGCCAACTTTTTCACTTTCCTCTTTCACTTTCGTCAAGAAGCTTTTTAGTTCCTCTTCACTTTCTGCCATAAGGGTGGTATCATCTGCATATCTGAGGTTGTTGATATATCCATATATCAATATATAAATATATCCATAATGCTTTTCAAATATCATTGTTAAATCCTACAGGAAATGTAAGATATGTCTCATACTAAGATTTAGGCAAGATAAATCATTTACCAAATATTTTACAAATAAGTGATAATGCCAGAATTTTTAAAATGTTTTGATTCTTAGGACATCTGTTGGAACATTATGGTTTTCCTTCTTTTTCAAAATACACACTGTGTATTTGTAACACTGGGAGAAAATGTTACCTCCCAAGCAATTTGTCCAAAAGTTTTTTTCTTTTTTTTTTTTTAATCAAAGGGAAAATGGCTTTGAGAACTGTTGACATACAAAGTGCAAGCATTTTATAGCAGAAGGAGAAACTCATCTACCTCAATAAAGAAAAGAAGGAGAAAGCTAGAAATCTGAGCAGTGTCAAGGAATCTGGGGGTGGAGAGAGAAGTCTCTGGTTGATGGGACTGAATGGGGACTTAGAGAATAATATGAAGGACTCCTGGAGTTGATGCCTGTGTGGATATAAATACATTCTGGATAGCATGTTCAGTAAATTTTCAGTAAATATTAGATGGTACTCTGATGATTTGGGGGAGGAAGAAACAGTTTTTGTTTTATTAAAGCTTTGGAGAAGTGCCAAGTTCTACTGCAAAGATGAACAACTATAACAGATGTTGCCTAACGGGGCAGCCAACATGTGGGCAGGGCATTCCTCCCAGAAATGTGCTGAAGAGAAACAAGGAGGGAAAAGGCAGAACTGCTGCCACTGAGGACTTCAAATCTAGTTGAAAATTGAAATAAAGCTTAGAATAAATATTCAATATTTTAACCAAATTGGGATGGCATTATATGAGTGAGGAGAGGGAACTGTCAGTTCGTTTGGAGAGAATTAAAGGCCTTTTAGTGATATTTAAATAACACGACTTTTAATTTTTTTATTGAAGTACAGTTTATTTACAATGTTCTGTTAATTTCACAGCAGTGATTCAGTGTTATATATATGAATATTATATACACTTTATATATATATATATATATATATATACTTTTAAATATTCCTTTCCATTATGGTTTATCTCAAGATATTGAATGTAGTTCCCTGTGCTATACAATAGGACCTTGTTGTTTATCCATTCTATATGTAATAGAGTTCACATCTACTAACCCCAACCTCCCAGTCCATTCCTCCCCCAAGCCTAAATAGCCTAATTTTTAAATTTAAATGAAAAAATTCAGCTACCACAAGTCTCAATAATATAACTGTTTAATTTAAATTATTATAGTAAGAACAAAGATGTACACTTATCTATTTAGAAAACATTACAAAATATAGTCCCCATATTGTTTTTATTTTTCACATGTTATTTTTATTTTATAAGAGACTGATATACATGTTTATCCCATTTTGATTTGGGGACAAAGAATTTGTTTTCTTAAGATAATATCATCTAGGATTGTTCAGTTCAGTTCAGTCTCTCAGTCATGTCTGACTCTTTGTGACCCCATGAATCACAGCATACCAGGACTCCCTGTCCATCATCAATTCCCAGAGTCCACCCAAACCCATGTGCATTGAATTGGTGATGCCATCCAACCATCTCATTCTCTGTCGTCCCCTTCTGCTCCTGCCCTCAATCTTTCCCAACATCAGGGTCTTTTCCAATGAGTCAGCTCTTTGAATCAGGTGGCCAAAGTATTGGAGTTTCAGCTTTAGCATCAGTCCTTCCAATGAACACCCAGGACTGATCTCCTTTAGGATAAACTGATTGGATCTTCTTGCAGTCCAAGGGACTCACAAGAGTCTTCTCCAACGTCACAGTTCAAAAGCATCAATTCTTCGGTGCTCAGCTTTCTTCACAGTCTAACTCTCACATCCATACAAGACCACTGGAAAAACCATAGCCTTGACTAGACGGAACTTTGTTGAGAAAGTAATGTCTCTGCTTTTTAATATGCTGTCTAAGGTGGTATAGTTACATAATGCTGAAACAGCTAAGATTTTATCTTATGACTGTAACAGAAATCTCAAGTGAGGCCCCATTCTAACTATCTTTACTTAAATAAATGCATTCTGTTCTGTTCTCAGATTCAATGTTAGCAAATTTCTGAACACCTGCATACCCTGTTAGGTACTACAAGGAACAAAGAAAATAAATAGCAAAAGCTCTTCCTTCTACACATTGCCATGAAAGAAGCACAACAGCTTAAATTGCTTCCTGGAGTCATCAAAAATGCACAACATCTTCAATCTGAACCCCCCTTCCCCAAACCACTCAGTTGATAAGTATGATGTGTGACAGGCCAGCAGCCTGTCTAGATAAAAAGAATCTAAAGTAAAATCGGCAGAAATCTAAAGAAAAGCTCAGAATATAATTAATTGTGACAGTGAACTCTTTTTTTAAAAAAAATCAATATATTCTACCATTTACCAAGGTAATAGGACTATTTTTGTATGTTCTTTTAAATTCGGTCATGAGAAAAATTTTCAGAGAATTTTATTAAAAAATATTATTGTTGTACTTTTTCATCACTCTAATGGCAGATTTTATACTGAGAACAAAACATTTTTCTAAAAAAAATGATAATACATAATAATTTCCTTTGATAAGGGCTATAATGAGAGCATAAAGTGGAGGAAGAAAAAGTACACATTTATTCTTGTAACAAATATTTCATTCTGGGGAAAATGGTGTACCATTAATCTATTTTATGACAATTTTTGGTTGGACTGTCATGGGACTCAGAAGATGTCACATCCTAGCTCAGTTTCTATCTCCAGGAGAAAAATTATGCAGCTGGTAGAATAGGGAAGAATACAAACAAAGTAACAATGTACCCTGCCCAAATAGGAGGTACACATAGGAGGGGTTCTCTCAGTAATTTTGTAAACTCCCATTTTCAATCCCCAATTGTTACAATTACCATAATTAATCAGCTGTATGAGGCATGTTCAGCAGTCACTTGCTTTCAGAAGAAAATTAAAGCAACTGTTTCTTATAAGTTTAAGAACCATTATCAATGTGGCTGAAATGATAAAACTATAGTTCTTATCACAGCAATTATTTTTCCACAGAAAAGGTGAGAAAAAATATTTCCAAGAGTCACTAAACTTTCTATGAAAAAAGGAATAGTTAAATAAAGCCTGTAAATATTTACAAATCAATGAGGTGGTTTCAAATAGGAAAAGGAGTACGTCAAGGCTGCATATTGTCACCCTGCTTATTTAACTAATACGCAGAGTACATCATGAGAAATGCTGGTCTGGAAGGAAGACAAGCTGGAATCAAGATTGCCAGAAGAAATGTCAATAACCTCAGATATGCAGATAACACCACCCTTATGGCAGAAAGTGAAGAGGAACTAAAAAGCCTCTTGATGAAAGTGAAAGTGGAAAGTGAAAAAATTGGCTTAAAGCTCAACATTCAGAAAACGAAGATCATGGCATCCAGTCCCATCACTTCATGGGAAACAGATGGGGAAACACTGGAAACAGTGGCTGACTTTATTTTTGGGGGGCTCGAAAATCACTGCAGATGGTGATTGAAGCCATGAAATTAAAAGACACTTACTCCTTGGAAGAAAAGTGATGACCAACCTAGATAGCATATTAAAAACCAGAGACATTACTTTGCTGACTAAGGTCCGTCTAGTCAAGGCTATGATTTTTCCAGTAGTCATGTATGGATGTGAGAATTGGACTGTGAAGAAAGCTGAGCACCGAAGAATTGATGCATTTGAACTGTGGTGTTGGAGAAGACTCTTGAGAGTCCCTTGGACTGCAAGGAGATCCAACCAGTCCATTCTGAAGGAGATCAGCCCTGGGATTTCTTTGGAAGGAATGATGCTAAAGCTGAAACTCCAGTACTTTGGCCACCTCATGCGAAGAGTTGACTCATTGGAAAAGACTCTGATGCTGGGCGGGATTGGGGGCAGGAGGAGAAGGGGATGACAGAGGATGAGAAGGCTGGATGGCATCACGGACTCGATGGACGTGAGTCTGAGTGAACTCCGGGAGTTGGTGATGGACAGGGAGGCCTGGCGTGCTGCGATCATGGGGTCACAAAGAGTTGGACACGACTGAGTGACTGAACTGAACTGAGGTAGCCAAAGATCAAAGGTCATAATGTATTTGAGGTCAGGTCTTCCGTCAGTCTTTGTGTTTATACACTTTTTACCCTTGTCATCCAATTAGTAGCAAAGCTCTTTTCTGGGTCAGAGAAAATAATATTGGCTACAGATCTAGATAAGTCTTCATTATGAGTGTTGATAATCAAGCAAAATATCTAGAAGCAAAATCCAGAAGAATGAAAACAGATCATATCTCATTTTTAGTATGCTGTATTTTTCTAAAGAACTTTGAACTTTGAAAAGCACCTTCTAAAAATAAACTTGCCTGAATATGTAGGTTTAGATTTAATGTAGAATCTTGAAAGAAGCCTGCATGTCTCAGGCCTTAGTTTAGCCATAGATAAAGTGGAACCTTTGCTGAAAAGAGTGGAAAATCCTGAGATTTCTCTGGCGGTCCAGTGGCTAAGAGTGTGCTCCTGATTCAGGGGCCCCAGGTTTGATCTCTGTTCAGGAAACTGGATCCTGGGTACCATAACTAAAGATTGTATACATGGCAACAAAGATGTTGCATGCTACAACTAAGACCCAGTGCAGTCAAATAAATAAAAAAAATAAAAATAAAAAGAGTGGAAAAATATTGCACACTGCTTGAGCCCAGGAAAGATAAATACAAGCCAGGACTTAAGAAAACAGGAATTGGTGCAGAAAGAGCTTGCATTACACTCTATGCCTGTTTTTGGTCTTACCCTACCGTAGGTTTGATGATAGCCTCTACAAAAGATACGCATGCATGCTAAGTCTCTTCAGTCATGTAAGATTCTTTGTTACCCTATGGACTGTAGCCCACCAAGCTCCTCTGTCCATGGGATTCACCAGGCAAGAATACTGGAGTGGGTTGCCATGCCCTTTTCAGGGGATTTTCCCAACCCACAAATCAAATTTGCACCTCTTAAGCCTCCTGCATTGTCAGGCTGGCTTTTTACCACTAGGGTCACCTGGGAAGCCTGTTAAAAAGAAAAGAAAACTATGAAAAAGGCATACCTATGTTAAAATCCTTGGCAATTATGAACATTACCTTATGTGGAAAGAGGTATTTGCAGATGGAATTAAATTAAAAATCTAGAGATGTGATCATCTTCTATTGCTAGGCAGACCCTAAATAATGGCAAATATCCTTACAATTAGAGAAAAGGAGAATACACAGAAGAAAAGGTGACACTGTGAGAAGAGAAACAGAGACTGAAGTGATGAAGCTACAGACTCAGAAGTGATGAGGACTGCCCGCAGCCACCAGAGGACAGGCGTGAAATTCTTCCCAGAGCGAGAATCTTGGGAGGGAGCACAATCCTGCTGACACCTTGACTTCAAACTTCTGGCCTCCAGAACTGTGAGAGAATATATGTATGGTGCTTTATGCCACCCGGTTTCTGGCAATTTGTTACAACAGCCCTGGGAAACAAACATACCCTATCATGCCCAAAATGAGATGCTAAATAAAAATATGCAAAGGGGATAAAAGGAAAAAATAAATATATATATAAAAGAATATGGGTATATAAAGAAATATGGATAGTCTCATTTCTTCACCCATCCCAAACTACTGGGAAGTGTTAGGTATAAAGTACTCTGACATCTCAGAGGCATCGCCAAGACAGGGCAGGGAGAAGCCTGACTCAGGCAAGATGGAGGAAGCTCCAGATGTGAGAGACAGAGATTGAGATTGTATCTTTTCTGTATACCTACTACACACAACCTCTAGTGAGAGAGCCAAATTCTGCTCTGAAAGTGAAGGTCGCTCAGTCGGTCTGACTCTTTGTGACTCCATGGACTATACAGTCCATGAAGTTCTCCAGGCCTGAATACAGGAGTGGGTAGCCTTGCCCTTCTCCAGGGGATCTTCCCAACCCAGGGATCGAACCCAGGTCTCTCTCATTGCAGGTGGATTCTTTACTAGATGAGCCACAAGGGAAGCCCAAGAATACTGGTGTGGGTAGAAAATATTATAGTCAAAGAAATTCAATCTTGTGAGAGGCCAAGCAGGGCAATGGGAGGTTGAACAGACTTAAGTGAAATAAGTCTGTTGTAGGCCTTCCCTAGTGTACAGTGGTTAAGAATCCACCTTCCAATGCAGGGGACACGGGTTTGATTCCTGGTTGGGGAGCTTAGATCCCACATTGTGGGAGAACTAAGCCTACATGGCAACTAAAGAAGCCAGCACACAGCAACAGAGACCCAGCACAGCTAAAATAAATAATTAAAAAAAAAAAAAAAAAGAAGAAGAAGTCTGTTGGCAGAAAATCTGGCAGTTTCCTGGGGAAGACCAAAGAAAATGGAAGGAGGCTGCTGCTTGGCTATCACAATGTTCTGCTTGTAGCCAACACTGCTGAACCCTAGCATGCTTGTGAAGTCACTTAAGCCGTGTCCAACTCTTTACGACCCCATGGACTGTAGCCAGCTAAGCTCCTTTGTTCATGGGATCCTCCAGGCAAGAATACTGGAGTGGGTTGCCCCTCCAGTTCTCCTCCAGGGGATCTTCCCCATCCAGGGATCTAACTGGATTCTCTTATGTCTCCTGCATTGGTAGGCCTGCTCTTTACCACTAACATTACTTGGGAAGTCCAGCTGAACCCTAGACTAGCTAGCAAATAGTTCCAATGCAGTGTTATTAGCCCACCACTCTCCACTAGGATGATGTGGGAACATCCAACTATATACGTGAGTTGAGGTGACCTGATGGAATGTGTAAACTCCATTATGTTATATTTCTTTTTTTTTTTCAAAGTATATGTAATTCTTAAATGTTTACTTTATATTGGAGAAGAGTTGGCTCACAATGTTGTGCTAGTTTCAGGTGTACAGCAATGTGATTCAGCCAATTCTTTTCCCATTTAGATCATTACAGAATATTGAACAGAGTTCCCTGTGCTACACATTCTGTTTCTAATAGAACCTTTTCAAAATTCTTAATGAATTCTTTAGAACTGTTCTAGTGTTTTTCATTAGTTTCTTGTTTTCAGAAGAATGCTAAAGGCCATAAGAAGGCACAGTGCTTTCAGTTTTCCTAAATATATGTGTTTTCATTTCAACCATTCAGCTGACAGGGGTAAATAGTGAGAGAGAGGGTTTTTAATTCTTTCCACAGCGTTCAGCATGGTTTAACAGTTGACAGCTACTCTGATATATCAGGAATATTATGCTGTGTGAAATATTCTTTCATTTGATAATGACAATTTCATTGCTGTTTTATGGTGCAGGTGCCATGGGGAAATTCATAGTGATGAATTGGTGTCATTTGGAGCTTCCTAATATGATCATTTTCGAGTAATCCTAAACCTCTGCCCTGATCATATCAAGTTTTAGCTACAGGCCTCTGACTCCCCTTCTGGCTTCAGTTTTCTATCTGTTAGTCAGCAGGAAGCATAAAAAGGGGAGTGATTATTCTCTGAAATGTAGTGAGTAAAATAAAATATTTTGACATAGTGACAGGTTTGAAGTCAGCTTTACCACTTACTTGCTGTGCAATAGAGAAGTTTCTTCCTTTCACAGTTTCAGTTTCTGTGTCTGTCAGGAACTATAATCTGCTCCCACAATTAATTTATCCATTTATCTGGAAACAGGTATTTTGGTAGCTTCCAGTTCTGGAAGACTATGTATAGCATTGCAATACATTTATGTATATATATATAATTTTCGGTGAGTGTATGTATTCATTTCTATTGAGTATTTACTCAGGATTCTAAGTATATTCTAATTACTGGGGTGTATTTTATGTGCATTTTTTTTTAAGATACTGCTCAACAGTTTTCCAAAGTGGATGTATACATTTTATCTTCTGTCTCTATTATCAGAGAGTTCTACTTGGCCTACGTACTCACTGACGCATGATATTCAACATAATCACATTTTAGCTACTAATTTTTCTCCCCGAAGTCTGTTTCTTTTATAGTCTGCTGTATTTGGTAACATAGCTTCATCCCACACCTGTGTGTCTGCATTGATTTCTCTCTCCATTTCACTCCCTAAATACAATGAAGCACAGTACCTGATAATTCTATTTCTAAACATCTTTCTAATGTGTTAGCTTCTGCCTTTCTCCATTGTCAGCTTCCAAGTCTAAACAAACACCCTTTCCCACTTGGTCAGCCTCAAGAGCTCAACAACTAGTTTCCCCACTTGTCTTGCTTCCTCCAATTCATTCCTTATTGAGCAGCCAACAGGATGTTTTAAATAGTAAATTGGATTCTTCCACATCCCTGTTTAAAAACTCTTCATATATAATGTTCTTTAATTATAATGTTTTGAATGTTCATTGTTCAGAATGTCAGTCCTTCTTATACCTGAGTAATATTCAGTTAACAGTCAAGACATACTGTTTTTGTGTAATCGCTCAGTTGTGTATGACTCTTTGCTATCCCATGGACACAACAGCTTCCCTGTCCTTTATCATCTCCTGGAGCTTGCTCAAACTCATGTCCATCGAGTCAGTAATGCCATCCAACTATCTCATCCTCTATCATCCCCTTTTCCTCCTACCTTCAATCTTTCTAGCATCAGGGTCTTTTCTAATGAGTTGGCTCTTCGCATCAGGTGGCCAAAGTATTGGAGCTTCAGCTTCAGCATCAATCCTTCCAGTGAACATTCAGGACTTATTTCCTTTAGGATTGACTGGTTTGATCTCTTTGCTGTCCAAGGGACAATCGAGAGGGTTTTCCAGCATCACAGTTTGAACGCATCACTTCTTGGTGTTCAGCCTTCTTTATGGTCCAACTCTCACATCCATACATGACTATCCCTGTATAACATGATGTAAAAATTAAGCAGAACCACAATGTTTTCTATCCAAAAGTGACACCTGTATGCTCTGTCACATGGATAATACTTGCTCAATTTCAATCTTGTCATATAAAGCTGAAGCAATGGGATTTGAAAGTATATGAATTAATTCTGAAATTCTTTTTGAGAGGAAACCTGATCCTATTACATTTTCCTGGAAAGGAGTTTGAATTGATTTATTGATTGATTGATGAGATGAAGGGTAGGTTTTAACAGATGAAAACTTATCCCTGAGCTTCAGGGAGAACTGAAAACTCAGTGTAAAATTTTAGTATCTTCATTAATGAAGATACAGTTTTAATGCACTTCTTTAAAAGCCATATTAGCCCAAACAATATTCCTAAATCCATTAATGATGAAAGCTAAGCAAAGCTGAGAGATCTTTATGCTATGTTGGTAGAAAGGAAAATATGAATCACTATTATGTTCTGGAATCCATGTTAAGTACATCACATGAATGTTGTCATTTTACTCTAACACACTTCTAGGCAAACTATATTCTCTAACATTGCATAAGGTGTAACTCAGGCGTGAAGAAGCAAAGCATCTTTCTCAATTTCATGGAACTAAATAAAAATGGAGCCATCCATAAAGGATGTTCCGTGGGACTTACTCTTCCAGTTCTTTTGCTGTTGTGCACAATAGTATGGAACAAAGTGATGTGCATTAATACGCCTGAAACAAACTATTAAGTATAACTTAGATAGCGAAGTGAAGTCGCTAAGTCGTGTCCGACTCTTTGCGACCCCATGGACTCTAGCCTATCAGGCTCCTCGGTCCATGGGATTTTCCAGGCAAGAGTGCTGGAGTGGGTTGCCATTTCCTTCTCCAGGGGATCTTCCCTACCCAGGAATCGAACCCAGGTCTCCCACACTGCAGGCAGACACTTTACCATCTGAGCCACCAGGGAAGCCCTATAACTTAGATAAGTGTATATAATTTCACATTTTTAGTAAGTATGGTTGTTGAAAAATTCACAGGTGCTGCCTCTAAAGACTGAATGTCACTGTTTTCCTCTAGCAGAAAAACAATAAAGAAAAACTATGCAATTGAATTTTACATTTGAAACAAAGGTTAATCACAGTAGCCTATAAAATTGTTCTCTGGAAAGTTGTTCTTTAAAACAAATGTTACTGATTTCAATTAGAAGTACATGTATGCACAATTGTACATTTAATGCTGAAATGAGAAACTAAAGTGTTCAGTCTCAGTGGCCTTAAAATGATTCAGAAGAAAAGAATAATGCCTTACTTCTGAGCTTAAGAAACACACACAACTTTAAAGTTCTATTTGAATTTCAAGTGAATCATTTTTTATTTTCTTATCATATAGGAAGTTCAATTTTAACTGTATATATACACTACATATAGAATATATGCATGCATTCTCAGCCTCTTAGTTGCATCAGACTCTTTGCAACCCATAGACTGTAGCCCATCAGTCTCCTCTGTTCATGGAATTTTTCAGACAAGTATACTGAAATGCATTGCCATTTTCTTCTCCAGATCTTCCCAACCCAGGGATCAAACCCATGTATCTTGCATCTCCTTCAATGGCAGGTGGATTCTTTATCACTAGACACACCAGAGAAGCTCAAAAAGCTATCAGTTCAGTAGTGTTCAGTTCAGGCGCTCAGTCATGTCCAACTCTTTGCAACCTCATGAACCACAGAATGCCAGGCCTCCCTGTCCATCACTAACTCCCAGATGTCACCCAACTCATGTGCATCGAGTCGGTGATGCCATCCATCCTTCTCATCCTCTGTCGTCCCCTTCTCTCCTGCCCGTAATTCCTCCCAGCATCAGGGTCTTTTCCAATGAGTCACTCTTTGCATGAGATGGCCAAAGTATTGGAGTTTCAGTCTCAGCATCAGTCCTTCAAATGAACACCCAGGACTGATCTCCTTCAGAATGGACTGGTTGGATCTCCTTGCAGTCCAAGGGACTCGCAAGAGTCTTCTCCAGTACCACAGTTCAAAAGCATCAATTCTTCAGTGCTCAGCTTTCTTTATAGTCCAACTCTTACATCCATACAAGATCAGTGGAAAAACCATAGCCTTGACTAGACAGACCTTAGTTGGCAAATAATTTCTCTGCTTTTTAATATGCTGTCCAGGTTGATCATAACTTTCCTTCGAAGGAGTAAGCGTCTTTTAATTTCATGGCTGCAATCACCATCTGCAGTGATTTTGGAGCCCTCAAAATAAAGTCAACCACTGTTTCACCATCTATTTGCCATGAAGTGATGGGGCCAGATGCCATGATCTCAGTTTTCTGAATGTTGAGTTTTAAGCAAACTTTTTCACTCTCCTCTCTTACTTTCATCAAGAGGCGTTTTAGTTCCTCTTCACTTTCTGCCATAAGGGTGGTGTCATCTGCATATCTGAGGTTATTGATATTTCTCCTGACAATCTCGATTCCAGCTTGTGCTTCTTCCAGCCCTGCGTTTCTCATGATGTACTTGGCAATAAGTTAAATAAGCAGAGTGACAATATACAGCCTTGACGTACTCCTTTTCCTATTTGGAACCAGTCTGTTCCATGTCCAGCTCTAACTGTTGCTTGCTGAGCTGCATATAGCTTTCTCAAGAGGTCGATCAGGTGGTCTAAAATACCCATATCTTTCAGAATTTTCCAGAGTTTATTGTGATCCACACAGTCAAAGGCTTTGGCATAGTCAACAAAGCAGAAATAGATGTTTTTCTGGAACTCTCTTGCTTTTTCTGTGATCCAGCGGATGTTGGCAATTTGACCTCTGGTTCCTCTGCCTTACCTAAAACCAGCTTGAACATCTGGAATTTCACGGTTCATGTATTGCTGAAGCCTGGCTTGGAGAATTTTGAGCATTACTTTACTAACGTGTGAGATAAGTGCAATTGTGTGGTAGTTTGAGCATTCTTTGGCATTGCCTTTCTTTGAGATTGGAATGAAAACTGACCTTTTCCAGTCCTGTGGCCACTGTTGAGTTTTCCAAATTTGCTGACATATTAAGGGCAGCACTTTCACAGAATCATCTTTCAGGATTTGAAATAGCTCAACTGGAATTCCATCACTTCCACCAGCTTTGTTAGTAGTGATGCTTTCTAAGGCCCACTTGACTTCACATTCCAGGATGTCTGGCTCTAGATAAGTGATAACACCATCATGATTATCTGGGTTGTGAAGATTTTTTTTGTGTGTACAGTTCTGTGTATTCTTGCCATCTCTTCCTAATATCTTCTGCTTCTCCCTACCATTTCTGTCCTTTAGCAAGCCCATCTTGGCATGAAATGTTCCCTTGGTATCTCTTATTTTCTTGACGAGATCTCTAGTCTTCCCCATTCTGTTGTTTCTTTGCATTGATCGCTGAGGAAGCCTTTCTTATCTCTCCCTGCTATTCTTTGGAACTCTGCATTCAAATGGGAATATCTTTCCTTTTCTCCTTTGCTTTTCACTTGAAAACAACAGAATGGGAAAGACTAGAGATCTCTTCAAGAAAATTAGAGACACCAAGAGAACATTTCATGAGAAGATGGGCTCGATAAAGGACAGAAATGGTATGAACATAACAGAAGCAGAAGATATTAAGAAGAGGTGGCAAGGATACACAGAACTATACGAAAAAGATCTTCACGACCCAGATAATCATGATGGTGTGATCACTTATCTAGAGCCAGACATCCTGGAATGTGAAGTCAAGTGGGCCTTAGAAAGCATCACTACCAACAAAGCTGGTGGAAGTGATGGAATTCCAGTTGAGCTATTTCAAATCCTGAAAGATGATTCTGTGAAAGTGCTGCACTCAATATGTCAGCAAATTTGGAAAACTCAACAGTGGTCACAGGACTGGAAAAGGTCAGTTTTCATTCCAATCCCAAAGAAAAGCAATGTCAAAGAATGCTCAAACTACCACACAATTGCACTTATCTCACACGCTAGTAAAGTAATGCTCAAAATTCTCCAAGCCAAACTTCAACAGTATGTGAACTGTGAACTTCCAGATGTTCACTCTAGATTTACAAAAGACAGAGGAATCAGAGATCAAATTGTGAACATCAACTGGACCATCATAAAAGCAAGAGAGTTCCAGAAAAACATCTGTTTGTGCTTTATTGACTATGCCAAAGCCTTTGTGTGAATCACAACAAACTGTGGAAAATTCTTAAAGAAATAGGAATATCAAATCACCTGACCTGCCTTTTGAGAAATGTGTATTCAGGTCAGGAGGCAACAATTAGAACTGGACATGGAACAACAGACTGGTTCCAAACAGGAAAAGGAGTACATCAAGGCTGTATATTGTCACCCTGCTTATTTAACTTATATGCAGAGTAAGTCATGAGAAACCCTGGGCTGGAAGAAGCACAAGCTAGAATCAAGATTGCCGGGAGAAATATGAATAACCTCAGATATGCAGATGACACCACCCTTATGGCAGAAAGTGAAGAGGAACTAAAAAGCCTCTTGATGAAAGTGAAAGTGGAAAGTGAAAAAGTTGGCTTAAAGCTCAACATTCAGAGAACAAAGATCATGGCATCTGGTCCCATCACTTCATGGGAAATAGATGAGGAAACAGTCGAAACAATGTCAGACTTTATTTTTTGGGGGGCTCCAAAATCACTGCAGATGGTGATTGCAGCCATGAAATTAAAAGACGCTTACTCCTTGGAAGAAAAGGGATGACCAACCTAGATAGCATATTAAAAAGCAGAGACATTACTTTTCCAACAAAGGTCCATCTAGTCAAGGCTATGGTTTTTCCAGTAGTCATGTATGGATGTGAGAGTTGGACTGTGAAGAAAGTGGAGCACTGAAGAATTGATGCTTTTGAACCGTGATGTTGGAGAAAACTCTTGACAGTCCCTTCGACTGCAAGGATATCCAACCAGTCCATTCTGAAGGAAATCAGCCGTGGGATTTCTTTGGAGGGAATGATGCTGAAGCTGAAACTCCAGTACTTTGGCCACCTCATGAGAAGAGCTGACTCATTGGAAAAGACTCTGATGCTGGGAGGGATTGGGGGCAGGAGGAGAAGGGGACGACAGAGGATGAGATGGGTGGATGGCATCACTGACTCGATGGACGTGAGTCTGAGGGAACTCCCGGAGTTGGTGATGGACAGGGAGACATGGCGTGTGCAATCATGGGGTCGCAAAGAGTCGGACACGGCTGAGCGACTGACCTGAACTGAACTGAACTGTCTTCTTTTCATAGGTATTTGTAAGGCCTCCTCATACAGCCATATATATATATAAATATATAATAATATATTATATATAATGTATATATATTAGATAAGAATGTAAATATATGAAATACCTATATATGTCTATATTATATATAATATATTATGCACACACACACACACACACACACATCTTCCTTCTTCCCAGGATACAATACTATTATGAAAATATAAAGTTTTTAGATGGTCAAACATAAAGGCAAAGAGAAGAAAGGAATTCTCTAGAGATTTTCTTTGAAAAGATGAATCAGTTAATTTTAATTTCTCAATAGCTCTTTCTCTTCATTTGTAATGCATATGGCATTTTGCTATAGTTCCTTTTCTCTCTGATAATCAGTGCAGAAAGCACTCCTGTTTGGCTCTCATCAACAGTGGATTGGGTTACCTAGGTGACCTCCTTGTACTCAGATGACTTAAACTAAATGTAATAAAAATACAATTAAAAATTAGTTAACTATTCCAATGGTCAGAACTTTTTCTAATTGGTATATGTTGAATAATAATTAAGAAATGGAAGGGAAATATAGCACTTCCTTGCACAGAAATGTAATTACTCTACATTCCCTGCAGGAGAAAGTGCATGCTTCTCCGCTAATGCTAGCTAGGGACCTCCTTTCTCAAATTAAATTTTCTTCTCCAAGTGTTTTGCTCTTCTAGCCTTGACAAGCTAACACTAGAGACTGGGCAAGAGAAATTCAGGAATGTAGTAGTGGAGCACAACTTCAAGGTTTTATTTATTCTGATTGGTTATTTGATTGATAGGTTTTTCATAACAGAGGCTCAGCACTGGACAAAGAAGGTTTTGGAACAATCCTCAGAAGCTGTGGTGTGGAAACACCAGGAGGTGAGTGAATGAATGAAGATATTCCTTGGAAATAAAACTGAGGTTGGAACATTTTTCAAATAGAAAGATCTAGAACATTAGTTAAACATTTTTGCATTCTGTAATTCTCTAATTTGCCTTTCTTATTCATGAAAGATATTGTGCACTGATCATACAAATGTTCTTCATGGAGAGCAGATGCTGCAACACCGGCCTCTGTTATGATCACCAGCACAATAGATTTGTCAAGAGTTGAAACTGAGTTAGTAGAGCTAGAAAGTGTTAGGTGAATAAAACAAAGAAATTAAAATTTGAGGATCTCAGCCTAAGTATTGAAAACCCAAGCATTTTCTCTTAATTTGAGAGGCAGTTTTCCTTGTGATTAAGAAACTGGACTCTGAAGGCTTGTCTGGCTTTGCATCCTACCGCTGCCAAGAACTACCTGTGTGACTTTGCAATCATTACATCTCTAGGCCTAAAATGAGTTAAACATAATAAAAATTACCTTATGATGTTGTTGTGAAAATTGAATGAACTTCCAACAATGGAAAAATCACTATCAATGATATTTAATTATTCACATCGGATTTGGGCAAACTCCAGGAGATAGTGAAGGACAGCAAAGGCTAGTGTGTTGCAGTCCATGGGGTTCAAAAACTTGGACGTGACTAAGTGACTGAACAACATCCTATTTGATGGTTTTCCTCTAGCGCTAGCCAAAAATGAACTCCTAAAGTGAAAATAGGATAAAATTGTTGAGTTTCATTATCCTCTCTATCTTTTCAAAATCTCTGTTCTTGCCAATTGGTTTTTCCATAGGATTCTTAACATGTCTCTAAGGATTTTCTGATGTGGTGTGATAGGTATTTTTGTTTTTATTTTTTATTGAATCTATTTGACATGTAACATTGTATAAATTTAAGGTGTACAGCCTGTGACTTTGATACATTTATTTGATTGCTGTTGTAGTGATATTTATCAGGTTATATAATTATGTTACAGTATTATTGTCAATATTCAATATATTCAATATTTAATATATTCATATTCATATCCATGTATTCACTATATCATGAATTAATATAATTCTAGTAATTAATAGCTCTCTGGCTTACTTACCACTTATAAGTTTGTACCCCTAAATACCATCAATCTTATCCCCATCCCTGTTGATGGTTAGTTTTGTGTGTCAGCTTAGCTAGGCTACAGTATCCAGTTATTTAATCAAGCACTAAGCTAGATCTCTCTGTGAAAGTATATTTAAGTAAGGTTAAAGTCTACAGTCAGCTGACTCTAGAGGGATAAAATGGTCCTGCATGATATACAAGAACCATTTGAAAGTGGAAAGCTTGAGCAATACATCTGGATGTTCATATTGCTTAGAGGGAGAAATGCCCAGAAGTATATATGTATATAGATTTGAGGGCTGTGGACATTAATTTGAATGGACAGTGAGGGGCTTGGAAAAAACAATTAGAAAGCTTGTGACATATATATGTGGAAAGGATATCTGTGGATATATCTTTTAGGATGGGCAAAACCCATGAAAATCCCTCTTCCAATGATTTGTGTGTCTATCTTGACACTGATATTGCAATCTTGATTACTTTAACTATATGATATCTTGAAATAGGATAAACAGGCTCCTCCTGCTTTATTAAAAATTATTTTTAATTATTTTTAAAATTATTTTTAATTAATTAGTTATTCAAGTTCCTTTGCTTTTCCACAAACATTTTTTAAAATTTTGTCAGTAATTTTTAAAAAATCTGAGATTTCAATACAAATTGTGCTAAACCTATGTATCAATTTATGTAGAAATAAAATTTTGTGGCTTTCTCTTCTCATTAAAATTATTTTATGATTTTTTCCACAAAAGTTTTGGACTTTTAAATTTAAATATTATATACTTTTTTATAAAACTTACAGATGAATATTTCATTTTGGTTATTTTGTAAAAGGTTTTTTTTTTTTTTTAAATTTCAAATTCCAGTTGTTTTTTTGATGTTATGTAGAAAAGCAATTTACTTCTCTGGTATTAACCTTTTGTCATGTGAGCTTGCTATAATCACTATTTAGTTTTAAAAGTTTTTTGATTCACTGGGCCCTTCTACATAGATAAGTATGTCAATTGTAAATAAAGACAGTTTTATTTCTTCCTTTCTAATGTTCATAACTTGCATTTCCTTTTCTGAAATACTGAATATTTTACAATTTCCAGTACAATGTTGACTAGGAGTGTAAAGAGACAATAGCCTTGCTTATTTAGATCTTGCAAGAAAGTGTTGTTTCAACTTCTAAATACACTGTTGGCTGTATGTTTTCTTTTTGTGTTCTTTGCCAAGTTGAGAAAGTTGTGCTCTCCTTGTAGCTTTCTGAATTTTTTTCTTTTTTTTTTTTTGCGGGGGGGTTATGAATGAATGTTAGATTTTTTTTCAAGTACTTTTTCTGCATCAATTAATATGAAAGCAAAAGTGCTATTTGCTCAGTCATGTCCAACTCTTTGTGACCCCATGGACTCCTCTGTCCATGGAATTCTCCTGGCAAAAATATTGGAGTGGGTAGCCATTTCCTTCTCCATGGGATCTTCCCAGCCCAGGGATTGAATCTGCGTCTCCTGTTGCAGGTAGATTTTTTTTATACTGTCTGGGCCACTAGGGAAGCCTGCTGCTGCTGCTGCTAAGTCGCTTCAGTCGTGTCCTACTCTGTGCGACCCCATAGACGGCCTCCTACCAGGCTCCTGTGTTCCTGGGATTCTCCAGGCAAGAACACTGGAATGAGTTGCCATTGCCTTCTCCAATGCATGAAAGCGAAAAGTGAAAGTGAAGTCGCTCAGTTGTGTCCGACTCTTAGCCACCTCATGGACTGCAGCCTACCAGGCTCCTCTGCCCATGGGATTTTCCAGGCAAGAGTACTAGAGTGGGGTGCCATTGCCTTCTCTGCCAGGGAAGCCTAACAGTATGCAATTAATATGGTTGCTGTTTTTTCTTTAGCTTGTTGATATGATGAATTACATTAATTGACTTTGAATTTTGAACCAATTTTGCACATCTGGAATAAATCCCACTTAGTCATGGTGTATAATTCTTTTTATACATCATTGGATTCAATTCACTAATACTTGGTGGAGAACCAAATATTACATCTATGTTCTTAACAAATATTGATTTGTACTATTCTTATAATATCTTTGTCTGATTTATATAATAAAGTAATGCTCCTTTACAATGAGTTAAAAACTATCTCCCTGCCTCTTTTTCTGAAACATATTGTAGAAATTTGGTATTATTTTTCCTTAAAGTTTGATATAATTTGCCAAAGGAAAAATCTAGACTTGGTGAATTCTTTTTCAAAAGGTTACTATTACATATAAAGGTCTATTCAGATTATAAGTTTCTTCTTGAATAAATTTATGTAGTTAATTATTTGTATAATTAGATTAACATCTGCTGTGTTAGTTGAATTAATATCCATGTTAATTGGATTAACATCTAGTATGTTTGTACCTATTTTTCATTTGTTGCTTTTGGTTTGGAAGTAGACTTTCCATCTACTTCTATATTTTTCCATATATAATTGACCGTTTAACATGGTTACATTTTATCTCATTTTTAATTCTTTTATCTCCTCTATTAACTGTTTCTTCTTAAATTTGTTTTATTGGTTGCTCAAGAATCCCAGGGATGGGGGAGCCTGGTGGGCTGCCATCTATGGGGTCACACAGAGTCGGACACAACTGAAGTGACTTAGCAGCAGCAGCAGCAGCAGAATTTCCAAGATGTATTTTTAACTAATCTAAATTCATCTTCAAATATGTAGTAGAGTTACCTTATAATAAGTAAACCCAGTTCCTCCTTCCTTATGACATTTTTGTCATTCATTTTACTTATTCCTATGTTATAATCAACTAATTGATGCTATTATTATTTAACACAAGTATCTTTCAGATCTATTATGTGTAAGAAAAATAAAATATTTTACTCTTATTCTTTTTCTGACATTTTCCTTTTCTTTATGTAGATCCAAGTTCCTGCTCTATATTATTTTTTTCCTGTGCAAAGCATTTCATTTAATCTATTTTGAAAAAAAGTTCTAGAGATAATGAATTCTTCTAGTGTGTGTGGATGCGTGTGCACACATGTGTGCACATGTATGTGACAGTGATTTTAGTTTCCTTCATCTGTGAAGGATAATTTTGCTAAATATAGTAGGCTTGAGTCTGATTTGTTCATTTGTCTTGTATTTATACTTGCGGCTGTTCTCTAAGCATATAGGATCTGTGACTTAGTGTCTATAATTAATTTTGGAAAGTCCCTAGCCTATATTACTTCAGGTATTTCTTTCCTGTATTCTCTCTTTGCATTTCTCTGGTGGCTCAGATGGTAAAGAGTCTGCCTACAATGCAGGAAACCTGGGTTCCATCTCTGGGTCAGGAAGATCCCCTGGAGAAGGAAATGGCAATCCACTCTAGTATTCTTGTCTGGAAAATCCCGTCGTGGAGGAACCTGGCAGGGCTACAGTCATGAGGTCACAAAGAGTCTGACACCACTGAGAGACTAACACTTTTACTTTCATTTGTGACAGTATGGTAGCTCAGATGATAAAGAATATGCCTGCAATGCAGGAGTCCTATATTTGGTTCCTGGGTTCAGTCCATAGGGTCCCAAATTGTCACAAAAATTCTCTCTTTCCCTCTGGTGTTTGAATTACGTGCACATAACAGCTTTTGAAATTCATAGTTTTTAGAAAGTTATGTTGAACTATCCTTCAGACATCTGATTCTCGCCCTGGAAAATATTCTTAGTCTACATTACACACTTTTTTTTTTTTGTATAATGTTTTGATTCATATTAGAATTTCATCTTCCTGCTTACCTCTCCCTGTATTTATTTTGAATAGTGTCTACTTTTTCATTAGAATCCTTAATATATTGATTATAATTATTTTATATTTCCTGTCTGGCAATTTGAATATTTGAATATATATATATATATATATATATATACACACACATAATATATAATAATATCTGACTCTATTTCAGATGCTGGCCTTATCTATCTATACTATTGTTTTCCCCTTTTTAAAAAATGTACTACCAGGCATGCTTTATAAAAATGTTGTTGTTGTTACAGATCAAACATCTTGTATTGGGTAGTAGAAACTGTGGTAAATAGGCCTTTAAAGTGAGGATATATGTTAATCTGACCAAAAAATTGGGCTGTGCTTAATGTTTTATGTAGTTCTACATTCCAGAAGCTTCAGATTCTTCTGATATCTTTTTTGTATCCCTCCCACTGACTTTGGTCTTCCTAAGAACTCCTCCCCAGAGATTCTGGGTCTTGTAGCTCTTTTAACTATAATGTACTATTATTATACTGAAGTCCTGTTGATGTGGAGATCATATGCAGAAGGAGGGGAGGACAGAGCATTCTACAATCTCATGATTAAATCTGAGTCTTTCAGTCGCTGTGTATATCAGGGCTGAGACCTTCACCAGTGTTTCTACAGCAGTAGAACTTGACACTTAGACAAGAAAGTAAAGATATAGGGACTTTGGCATGGAGAATTGCTTTTCTCCATCAGGGAAAAAACAAATAAACAACTGATGATATGTTTTCTTCCCTAGAGAGTAGTTATTTGTTATGGGGAATGCTCTAAACATTTAAATATAATGATTATTCTTCTTCCCTCAGCCAGAGTGAAGAAGATACCTTTCTTTTTTTTTTTTTTTTTTCATTTCTTCACCATAAGAAGCAGGTGAGGTTCATGGATGTAAAACCCACAAAATATGGGAGTGTCTAAGACTGAAATCCCAGCCATTTCTCATTCTCTATAGCCCATATTCAGCATCCAGCAATTATTGAAAAGTAATATATGAGTTCTCCCACTAGCTTTTTTCTCTTGTGACTTCTGTTTCAGGCAAGCAGCTCTTGGCTCTGACTGATACATGGGAAAGATTGAGGGCAAGAGGAGAAGGGGACGACAGAGGATGAAATGGTTGAATGGCATCACTGACTCAATGGGCATGCATTTGAGCAAACTCTGGGAGATAGTGAAGGACAGGGAAGCCTGGCATAGTGCACTATGAAGCAGCAGTTCATAGTGTTGCAAAGAGTCAAACATGACTTAGCCACTGAAAAACAACAACAATTTCAAAATTTTATGTTTTCCTGTTATAACAATGGTGGTGGCAACTTCCAGTTCAGTTCAGTTCAGTTTAGTTGCTCAGTTGTGTCCAACTCTTTGTGACCCCATGGACTGCAACACACCAGGCCTCCCTGTCCGTCACCAACTCCCAGAGTTTACCCAAACTCATCTCCACTAAGTCGGTGATACTATCCAACCATCTCATCCTCTGTTGTCCCCTTCTTCTCCTGCCTTCGATCTTCACCAGCATCAGGGTCTTTTCAAATGAGTCAAGTGGCCAAAGTATTGGAGTTTCAGCTTCAACGTCAGTCCTTCCAATGAACACTCAAGACTGGTCTCCTTTAGAATGGATTCATTGAATCTACTTGCAATCAAAGGGACTCTCAGGAATCTTCTCCAATACCACATTTCAAAAGCATCAATTCTTTGGTTCTCAGCTTTCTTTATAGTCCGACTCTCACATCCATACATGACTACTGGAAAAATCATAGCCTTGACTAGAGGGACCTTTGTTGACAAAGTAATGTCTCTGCTTTTGAATATGCTGTCCAGGTTGGTCATAACTTTCCTTCCAAGGAGTAAGTGTCTTCTAATTTCATGGCTGCATTCACCATCTGCAGTAATTTTGGAGCCCCCAAAAATAAAGTCTGACACTTTTTCCACTGTTTCCCCATCTATTTCCCATGAAGTAATGGGACCGGATGCCATGATCTTCATTTTCTGAATATTGAGCTTTAAGCCCAATTTTTCATGCTCCTTTTTCACTTTCAACAAGAAGCTCTTCATTTCCTCTTCACTTACTGCCATAAGCGTGGTGTCATCTGCATATCTGAGGTTATTGGTATTTCTCCTGGCAATCTTGATTCTAGCTTGTGTTTCTTCCAGCCCAGCATTTCTCATGATGTACTTTGCATATAAATTAAATAAGCACGGTGACAATATACAGCCTTGACCTACTCCTTTTCCTATTTGGAACCAGTCTGTTGTTCCATGTCCAGTTCTAACTGTTGCTTGCTGACCTGCATAAAGATTTCTCAAGAGGCAGGTCAGTTGGTCTGGTATGCCCATCTCTTTCAGAATTTTCCACAGTTTATTGTGATCTACACAGTCAAAGGCTTTGGCATAGTCAATAAAGCAGAAACAGATGTTTTTCTAGAACTCTCTTGCTTTTTCAATGATCCAGAGGATGTTGGCAATTTGATCTCTGGTTCCTCTGCCTTTCTAAAACCAGCTTGAATTCTGGAAGTTCACGGTTCATGTATTGCTGAAGTCTGGCTTGGAGAATTTTGAGCATTATTTTACTAGCATGTGAGATGAGTGCAATTGTGTGGTAGTTTGAGCATTCTTTGGCATTGTCTTTCTTTGAGATTGGAATGAAAACTGACCTTTTCTAGTCCTGTGGCCACTGCTGAGTTTTCCAAATTAGCTGGCATATTGAGTGCAGCACTTTCACAGCCTCATCGTTTAGGATTTGAAAGAGCTCAACTGGAATTCCATCATCTCCACTAGCTTTGTTCATATTGATGCTTTCTAAGGCTCACTTGACTTCACATTCCAGGATGTCTGGCTCTAGGTGAGTGTGAGTTATCACACCATCGTGATTGTCTGGGTCGTGAAGATCTTTTTTGTAAAGTTCTTCTGTGTATTCTTGCCACCTCTTCTTAATATCTTCTGCTTCTGTTAGGCCCATACTACTGCCATGCTTTTTACATATCAGAATTGAAACTGAAAGATTCTTCCTTTACTTTTTACATCAGTAATTAAGTAGTAGTTGTTTAGTCATTATGTTATGTCCAATTCTTTTGAGACCCCATGGATTGTAGTCCACCAGACTCCTCTGTCCCTAGGATTTCCTATACAACAGCAGTGGAGTAGTTCACCATTTTCTTTCTCCAGGGAATCTTCCCAACCCAGGGATGGAAACCACATCTCCTCTGTCTCTCCAATAGGCAGGCAGATTCTATACCACTGAGCCACGAGGAAAACCCAACTAAGTAATACCACAGAACAAAGTATAAAAACTTAAAGCTAACAAGAGTAGAGCTGTTACCACCTCTACCTGGAGAGATGACAAGAAGACAACCCCATAGAGGAAGTTTAATAGTTAAGGTTCTCAACAGAAGCCATGATGTTCCATAGATGGAAAAACCAACTGATACCACACAATAAGGCAACTCTCCCATCACTCATTTCTTTTGACTGTACCTCTGTGATCAGACAGCAGGCGGGAGAAGGGCAAAGGGTGGTCTGGCAAATGGAAAGTATTCAGCACTGCATTTACTAGTGTTATCCACCCCAGTTGGTAATAATGCCAGCAATCATCCATGGTGAAGAGATAATCATGTGAACAGTAATAAGGAGGAGAAAACTGGCTACTGTGGTGAATTTTCAGAACAGAAGATTCTCTTTATGCTCAAGATGACTTTTCCCATATCTAGTAAATTTTAATAGCTTTGAAGAAGTGAAGAGATTATAAACTAGTTCAAAAAGGGCAGAATAAGCAGGGAGAAACAAAAACCAAGCTCTTAAAAGCAGAAATTTCCTGTGTTCTTCCACTTTGGGGAATTAGCTCATTGTACTTCCCTGTCCCACTACTTACAAAACACTTATGTAATCTCTCCTGCTCTCTTTTTTATTCATGCTCTTTTGTTTGATTCAGATACCATTTTTTTCTTATAAGATTTTCTCATAGAATTTATTCTTATTCATTTGAATTTTTGTAGAACATTTCCACTTCCCACATTCCTAATACATTTCTTCAAGCATTGTTGGATTTTATTAAAATACATATTAAAATCAATTATTAAATTAATTTCAAGTCATGGGAAATGGAATCATATAAAACATTAATATAAATTATTAAAAATTCTATGTGGTTTGCAGTAGAAAATAAATCTGCAAAAATAAGTAATGGCCAATTCATAAAAGGCTAAGATAAATGTGCTAAGATAACGAGATTGAATTTTTTTCTGGAATCTTAACTGATTCTAAAGTAAGAAGTAACTGTACGTGCTAACATGATCTAATGAATTATGTAGCAACTGAGAGTATGCATTATTTTTCCTTAAGTTCTTCAAAATACTCTGTATACTTATAAATTATTGCTAGATTGATAAGTGAATAAACATTCTTCTTGTGGAAGCAAAATGGAGGCCTGGAAGATGAAGTTGCTTATGTTGCTATAACTAGACAGTGGCAAATATTTCTAATCTAGAAATCTATGTTGCAATATGAAGTGATTTCCCTTTGCTTTCCATATCTCTGTTTATATTTCTGTTCATTATATTAACTAGTCTAACTTCGTGATAGTAATTAACTAGTCTAATGCCTTGCACCTGCTTTCTGCTAGACTATGAATATTAATTTACTTCTTTTTGTCAAATGAAGAAAAAGTGATTAAAAAATTAGGGAAATAATCTTGCAAGATTATTTCTCCCTATCTACAAACCATGAAAAGTCCTGAAATAGTCCATTTAGATACACATTCATGAAAAAGGAGAATATGTAAATTAAATCTTTTCCCATCCAAAACAATAAAAGACAGTAAAAGAGTGGAATGATACTTGATAATCTAGAGTGGAAGAAGAAGAATTTAGAGTTAGAAGGTAGTAAGTAAGACTTGTACTTAAAAAAATTGTGCCTGGAACTTCTATAATAATTATAAATTTGACTTTTTAGATCAGAGATTTCCAAACATTTTCTGTTCAAGTTGCTCTTAGTATCTCATTATTTTTTTTTATAGTGATCCAAAGCCAAAGGAAATAACTGAAAGTCCTTTTTACTAAGGTCCAAACCACTTAGTGAATATTTATACCATAAAATTGCAGCCATTTGAAAAGACTAGTACAAATAAATAGAAGAAATTAACTGTAATTAAATGTTACTGCTTACTAAAGGAATATATGTGCTTGTTTGTCACTGTACTACATCTCAAACCTCAGAATCAGATGGGTTAAAGTCACTCTCATTTTCTATTCCTGGTTAATTTTCATGCAGTACTTGCTTATTCTCATAATAAACAACAAAAGGTGGCTTTGAAAACTATGACATTGAAGTATATGATACTTGATCTAATGTAGAAACTGCAGTACTTAGCAATAAGTCTTCAGTCAGTGTCATCATATGTATAGCATCATTACATTTTCCATGAAAATTTAAAATATCCTTTAGCTTTCCTGTGAGTTCACCATAATTCTCTGGGGAACCTTGTCACAGAGCTTGGGGACAATAAGCTTAGGTTACTGCAGAATTTCCTGTAGAAACAAAGCAAATTTTTCACTTCTCTAGAGGTTAGAAGTAGATTCTAAAGTAATAAAGCCATAAATATCGTATCTATGCATAATTTTCCCACATGGCAAAACCCTTGATTACCAGGTGATATAGAATAGAGGTCTCCAGGCCAGAACTTGGAGAAATGTGTTCTATTTTGTATTCTGTCAATAAGTCATCGTGACTATTTGGAGAAAGTCGCTGGTGTTTCTGCACCTCAATTTTTATTTTCTATTGACAAGACAGAGAAAATTATTTCTGGTTTCCACCAGAAAAAATAATTTAACTGATGAATCCATGTGAATGCACATTGATATAAAAGATACTATTTACAGTAATATTATGAAAAATAATTACAAACTGATACAATTGCATAAGTAAAAATTGATAAATGGCTCACTTCAGCTAAGGAAATAACTTTTCTTTGTGCTTTTCTCATTCTGATTGTATGTATTTTATATATTAGAAGAGAAATTATTGTATATCATAATATGAACTTGGCTGCCACATTCACCTTTGGCCAATTACTCTATAAAATTATAGAATTGATTTTTTTACTTAAAAATTTAAAATTATAATTAATCTGGCACAAGAATATATGTTCACTTTAACATTTAAAGTACAAGTGAGTAAAAACTTTCTTCTTGTGTTTCTGTCCATATCTATTAACAAGTATTCACATGCATAATAATCCCTGCTAGCAATTTACCATATTTACTTCTAGATTATTTTTAATGCACTAAAATAAATATTATATTAGGGTTCTTCAGAAAAACAATGAATAGGATATATATCAATATATAGATAAAATATTAGGTTGGTGCAAATGTAATTGTGATTTCAGACCATGAATTTAAAATCATTATAACTAGGCTCAAGCACATCTTTATTAACAAAAATAGGAACCATTACAATCAACACATATTTTCCACTGAGAAAATAAGCTTGTTTATCCCTGTAGCATAAAAATCCATGCTTCAGGATTCAACGAACACTTGGAAAGCATTTTCTGCAATATGCTGGTTGTAGAAGTGGTTTCCCTGCAAAAAGTTGTCAAGATGCTTGAAGAAGTGGTAGTCATTTGGTAAGAAATCAGTTGAATATGACACATGAGGCAAAATTTTGTAACCCAATTTGCTTAACTTTGAAGTGTAGGTTGTGCAATGTGCAGTCAGGCATTATCTCAGAGAAGAATTGGGCCCTTTCTGTTGACCAATGATGGCTGCAGGCATTGCAGTTATTGGTGCACCTCATAGATTTGCTGAACATACTTCTCAGATGCAATGATTTTGCCGGGATTTAGAAAGGGTTCATGGATCAGATTGGCAGCAGACCAGAAGTGACCATCACTTTTTTTGGTGCAAGTTTGGGTTTGGAAAGTGCTTTGGAGCTTCTTATAGTCCAACCACTGAGCTGGTGGTTACCTGTTGTCATATAAAATCCACTTTTTATTGCACATCACAATCCAATCAAGAAATGATTCATTGCTGTTGCACAGAATAAAAGAAGATGATACTTCAAAATGATGACTTTTTTGAGTTTTGGTCAGTTCATGAGGCACCCACTTATTGAGCTCTTTCACCTTTCCAGTTTGCTTCAAATGCCAAAGGACTGTAGAATGGATGCTGTTGAATTATTCTGCAACTTCTCATGTAGTTGTAAGAGGATCAGCTTGGATGAATGTTCTCAATTGGTCATTGCCAACTTTCCATGGCTGGCCACTGCATTCCTCACCTTCAAGTTTCTGGTCTCCTTTGCAGAACTTCTTGAACCACCACAGCACTGTATGTTCATTAGCAGTTGCTGGGCCAAATGTGTTGTTGATGTTGCAAGTTGTCTCCACTGCTTTACAACCCATTTTGAACTCGATTAAGAAAACCACTTGAATTTGTTTTTTGTCTAACATCATTTCAATAAATATAAAATAAACAATAAGTAATACATCATTGGAAAAAAAATAAAGTGAGAAATGCACATTAAAATAATGTATACCATAACCACATTTATTTAAGAATATATTCCAATACCACATGGCAAATTTTAACAATGAAAAACTGCAATTACTTTTGTATCAACCTTAATACTATGGAAATTGGCTCATGTGATTATCCAGGCTGAGAAGTCCTACAATATGCCCCATGCAAGCTAGAGAACCAGAAAATACAGTGGTATAGTTAAGTCCAAAAGTCCCAGAGTGAAGGCCAGAGGTCTGTGAGCTCTGAAATCTGAAAGTAGAAGATAGATGTTCCAGTTCAAGAAGAGAGAGAATTCAGCATTCAACTGCCTTTAGTTCAGTTGGAGATTTCAGCAGATTGGATGATGCCTGACCCATTGGTGAGAGCTGATCTGTATCAGCCTGACACAAATGCTAATTTCTCAAGAGCCACCCTCAGAGACATGGCCAGAAATAATGTTTTCCCAGCCCTCTGGGCAACCCTTAGCCTGGTCAAATAGATTTATAAAATTGACCATCATGGGTATGTATGTAAATTTAGGACTGTATGGTCCTTTTGTGCATAAAGATAAAGAGGTTGTAGGTACTGAATTAAAAAAAATTTTTTTAGAAAACATTTTTATCAGTAGATATAAGTTTGGTTTTTTTATCTGCTGTTTCATAATCTATTAAATTTTATCTGGATATCTTCCGTATGTCTCTCTAGATCGAGTCTTCATTCTTATTCACTACGCTCTGTGCCACAGAAAACTACTGAAATGACTGCCTGGGAGAATTCTCCATCTCCAATACGTTCTTTGCCCGTTGTCTTCTGATAGCTCGGCCAATGGTGTGAAATCTATTGGCAGGTGATTAAACAGGGGAAAGGCATTATTGAGACATTTATTTTCCATCTTCTTTTATAGCACTTAAAAAAGAATATCCACAAGGTGCCATCATCATATCAACCCACATATCATTGTATTTGTGGTGATAGACATACTACTGGTTCATTGCAAATAGAGTCCACATTTCTAGTCAGAGGCTACACCTTCAATTGTGTAAATAGATCTTATTATCAAAAATTTCCTGAAGTACATTGACCAATCAGCTTTTGCTCTTTTATTTATTATATTTATGCATGTGAGTTATCTAAGTATATAGACCTGTTGCTTTTTCTTCTATGTTAACACAACCAAAACAACCCACAATCTCTATATCCTGTTTCCCTTATTTATATATAAAACTTTTTTCCCTTGTTACAACAAGCTTTATTAGAAGACTCATTTAAACTCATTATAGGTGAGCAAACTTGAGTGAACTCTGGGAGATGGTGGAGGACAGGGAAGCCTTCCATTCTGTAATCCATAGGGTTGCAAAGAGATGGACACAACGTAGTGACTAAATGACACCTAAACTCATTTATTGTAATTTTTTTTCATATTATTCCTTAAGCTCATTCCAGTTAGAATTACCGCTCCTATTATTCTACCAAAATTGCCCATACAAAGTTAGCAATGAATTCTTAACTACCAAGTAATACAGAGTCAATTCTGAGTCTTCATCTTGCTGAATCTGTCAACCGCATTTGCCTCTCTCATCTCTAGAATACATTTGTAACTTGTATTCCTGATTATCAGCATTATCCCAGTTTTCCTTATATGCTATGACAATTTGTGTTCAATTTTTTCAGTTTTCTGTCATGTGCTCTATTGATGTTAGAGTTACCACAGGTTCAGTCCTTGGGTTTCTTGTATTTTGTTTGTTTTCATTTACAAATATACACTTACCAAATACCATTGTCATGTGTTTTTAAATGCAATTTCTACACTGCTCATGCTCAGTCGCTTCAGTTGTGTCTGACTCTTTGCGACCCTATGGACTATAGCTCACCAGCTTCCTCTGTCCTTGGGATTCTACAGGTGAGAACACTGGAGTAGGTTGCCAAGCCCTCCTCTAGGGGATCTTCCTGACCCAGGGGTTGAAGCCGTGTCTCTTGGGTCTTCTGTATTGGCAGGTAGGTTCTTTACCACTAGCACCACCGGGGAGGCCCAATTTCTGCACTATGGATTTTAACATTTATAGCTCCAAACTGGATTTCCCCCTGACCCTAAGACTTACAGAAAGAACTTTTTATGACATTTCTTTTCTATCAGGCAACTCAAAAGACGTATACCCCAAACGGACTCTCAGACTCTAACACATCATCACCACCATCTGTTCTTCCAGTAGTTTCTGCCATCTCAGTGTAAGGCAACCTTTTTTATTTTAGTCCTGTGAAATTTGCTGAATAACTTCCAGCTAGGATCTGTTAACCGTTTTCCTTCTGTAGGCTAAAATATGCCTGATAGAATGTACGTTTTCAATGTTACAGAATGAATGAATGAATGAATGCACCTTTTGAAGAGTTATGGATTGTATCAATTACAAAAGATAACTGTTGTCCTTTAAGCATGCTGCTGCTGCTGCTAAGTCGTGTCAGTCGTGTTCGACTCTGTGCGACCCCATAGACAGCCCACCAGGCTCCCTGGTACCAAGGATTCTCCAGGCAAGAACACCACAATGGGTTGCCATTTCCTTCTCCAAAGCATGAAAGTGAAAACTGAAAGTGAAGTCGCTCAGTTCTGTCTGATTCTTAGCTATCCCATGGACTGCAGCCTACCAGGCTCATCCATCCATGGGATTTTCCAGACAAGAGTACTGGGGTGGGTTGCTACTGCCTTCTCCACCCCTCTTAAGCATATTTATCTAATATTCTCTCTGCTTCAATATTAATAATACAACACTTGATTTTTTTTAAAGTATATATGATGGTCACGTTTTCTGTATCTTCATTACCAACTTTTAGAAGTTATTTTCTTCTTAGTATAAATCTCTTAAACAGAAAATAAGATCATGTTTTCAAAACTTTCTTGAGGCTAAGCACATAAATTGTTAATTTCTATAAAAATTCATTTCATTTGTGTTTACTGAGATGTCTAGGCTATTTCCTGACAATTTAGTTTTTTTTTTCCCTTTATACTTCCTTTGCTTAAAAAAATTGTTATCTTTTGATAAACTCATGTAGTTTTATTAGTTCCATTTTTTTCTCTAATAGCTTGAAAATTTGACATTTCAATAATTTTCAAATTGTTGCACTTGAAATTTTAACATGCATATTTAAGCTTTGATCTTTCTGTGCAATGCCCTATGTTAATAATTTTCTTTATATTTCTATCATATAAATAAAGAGTCTTGGCATTTCTTTTCCTTTTTCTCCCTCCTCCTGCTATCTTCTGCATCAATGAGCTGAAAAGTTATTCTATATTGAAATCCCAAATAAATCAACTTTTCATTAAAAAGTTAAGTTGCTACTTTTCCTTCATAAACTACTCATTTAAGCCAAAGTATAAATTATATGTTACATTGCTGTTCATTATTGCTTATATATTTTCTCCCTTAGGGTCATTGCTCCTTTTTTTTTTTTTTTTTTCTAGAGTGCCTTCTAGCATAGCAATTCTTTCAGATAGAGGTGTTGGATAAGAAATGGGAATGGTTTAAAAGTTTTTCCTTTAGCGCTCATAGTTGAATGTTAGTTTGATTGAGTGTAAAATTCTAGCTACTTCAGAAATATAAATCTATTCCTTAGGAATCTTAAGCCTAAGATTACTAGTGAGAATTCACTTGTCTATCTGCTGATTATTCCTTTAATAGCTGTTTCTGGCATCAAGCTATCTCTTGGAACTTCCAATGAGAAAACATATTTGAGTTCTAAAATTTTATTGTGATATGACAAATTATGAGTCATTTTAAATCTATTTTTCTTGTCTTGGGTTGACAATGAACATCTAAGGACTTATGTTTTCTCTTCAAGTCTATAGAATGAAAAAACACATTTAAAAAAAAATATCTTATTATTTACTCTCCCTACTCTGAAGTCCCATTTGTACCTAAAAAATATTGATATATTATGGAATTTTATTTATTCTCTCTGTCTAATTTTATTTTATTCTCTCTTTTTCCTCTCTGTTTTCATACATACACACATGTGCGCACACACACATACACACACACTTGTTGTCTGATAAATTCCCTGGGATTCTCTGTTAAATCTCACAACTCAGCTATTGACAATTTTGTAAGGTTCTTTTTAGCTCATTCTCTGTTATATCAGCCCCTCCCCTACACATATTTTGCTATTTATTTTATGACCTTCATATTTTTCATCTCAATAATGTTTCTACCAAGATCTTTTCATACTAATATCTATATCAATATTTTCATGACACTTTTACTATAGTTTGACTTTAAATTGCCAAATTCAGACTTAATTGAAGAAAGTGGGGAAAACCACTAGACCTTTCAGTTATGAACTAAATCAAATTCCTTATGATTATACAGTGGAAGTGAGAAATAGAGTTAAGGGACTAGATCTAATAGACAGAGTGCCTGATGAACTAAGGATGGACGTTCATGACATTGTACAGGAGACAGAAATCAAGACCATCCACAAGAAAAGGAAATGCAAAAAAGCAAAATGGCTATCTGAGGAGGCCTTACAAATAGCTCTGAAAAGAAGAGAAGTGAAAAGCAAAGGAAAACAGGAAAGATATACCCATTTGAATGCAGAATTCCAAAAAATAGCAAGGAGAGATAAGAAAGCATTCCTCAGTGATCAATGCAAAGAAATAGAAGCAAATAAGAGAATGGGAAAGACTAAAGATCTCCTCAAGAAAATTAGAGATACCACGGGAACATTTCATGCAAAGATGGGCTCAATAAAGGACAGAAATGGTATGGACCTAACAGAAATAGAAGATATTAAGAGGGGTGGCAAGAATACACAGAAGAACTGTACAAAAAATATCTTCATGATCCAGATAATCATGATGGTGTGATCACTCACACTCACCTAGAGCCAGACATCCTGGAATGTGAAGTCAAGTGGGCCTTAGGAAGCATCAGTGCAAACAAAGCTAGTGGAGATGATGGAATTTCAGTTGAGCTCTTTCAAATCCTAAATGATGAGGCTGTGAAAGTGCTGCACTCAATATGTTAGCAAATTTGGAAAACTCAGCAGTGGCCACAGGACTGGAAAATGTCAGTTTTCATTCCAATCCCAAAGAAAGGCAATGCAAAAGAATGCTCAAACTACTGCACAATTGCACTCATCTCACATGCTAGTAAAGGAATGCTCAAAATTCTCCAAGCCACGCTTCAGCAGTATGTGAACCATGAACTTCCAGATGTTCAAGCTTGTTTTAGAAAAGGTAGAGGAACCAGAGATTAAATTTCCAACATCTGCAAGACCATTGAAAAAGCAAAAGAGTTCCAAAAAAACATCTATTTCTGCTTTATTGACTATACCAAATCCTTTGATTGTGTGGATCATTATAAAATGTGGAAAATTCTTAAAGAAATGGGAATACCAGATCACCTGACCTGTGTCTTGAGAAATATATATGCAGGTCAGCAAGCAACAGTTAGAACTGGACTTGGAACAACAGACTACTTCCAAATAGGAAAAGGAGTACATCAAGGCTGTATATTGGCACCCTGCTTATTTAACTGATATGCAGAGTACATCATGAGAAATGCTGGGCTGCAGGCAGCACAAGCTGAAATAAAAATTGCCGGGAGAAATATCAATAACCTCAGATATGCAGATGACACCACCCTTATGGCAGAAAGTGAAGAAGAACTGAAGAGTATCTTGATAAAAGTGAAAGAGGAGAGTGAAAAAGTTGGCTTAAAGCTCAACATTCAGAAAACAAAGATCATGGCATCTGGTCCCATCACTTCATGGCAAATAGATGGAGAAACAGTGGACACAGTGTCAGACTATTTTCCTGGGTTCCAAAATCACTGCAGATGGTGATTGCAACCGTGAAATTAAAAGACACTTACAGCTGGTAAGGAATCTGCCTGCAATGCAGGAGACCTGGGTTCAATCCCTGGGTTGGGAAGATCCTCTGGAGAAGGGAAAGGCTACCCACACCAGTATTCTGGCCTGGAGAATTCCATGGACTGTAGAGTCTACAAGTTAGCAGAGAGTCAAAGATGACTGAGCGGCTTTCACTTCACTTCACTACTCCTTGGAAGGAAAGTTATCACCAAACTGGACAACATATTAAAAAAAAGAGACATTATATTGTCAACAAAGGTCCATCTAGTCAAGGCTATGGTTTTTCCAGTAGTCATGTATGGATGTGAGAGTTGGAGTATGAAACAGCTGAGCACAGAATAACTGATTGCTTGAACTGTGGTGTTGGAGAAGACTCTTGAGAGTCCTTTGGACTGCAAGGAGATCCAACCAGTGTATGCTAAAAGATATCAGTCCTGGGTGTTCATTTGAAGGACTGATGTTGATGCTAAAACTCCAATACTTTGGCCACCTGATGTGAAGTCTTGACTGATTTGAAAAGACCCTGATGCTGGGAAAGATTGAGGGCAGGAGGAGAAGGGAACAACAGACGATGAGATGGTTCGATGGCATCAATAGGCTTGGGTTTTGGTAGAATCCGGCAGTTGGTAATGGACAGGGAGGCCTGGCGTGCTATGGTTCATGGGGTTGCAAAGAGTTGAACACGACTGAGCGACTGAAATAAACTGACTTTAAATGTTGGTCTGAACAACAGAAAGTTGATATCTATACAATTGCTTTTATTCTCTATTTGATTTATATATTTTCCATTTATTCAGTCAGATAAGTCATTCAAAAGCACCTAAGTTACTATTGTTTTATTCTCTTTCTTACCTCTTTTTGTCTTGATGTGTGCAAAATACATATAAGATTCACTGCTTCAAAAGCAAGGGCCTACTCTGTTTTCTTCCCTGGGTCTTCCATTTGTACTCTTCAACATGAAACTTCGTTCCCAGTCTTAAAAGTACATGATATCTTAGTTTTGTTTTTTTTTTTTTTTTTTTCCTCTTAACTCATGGATTTCTGGAGCTCTGACCTATCTATTTTGGTCTTAGTTTTTCAGCCTATTTCAAGTAACTTGGCAATAGGAAGTATTGAATGATTGATTACAAACAATATTGCAGTGCAAGAAACAGTGTTCACTAAAATCAAAATCTCACCTGTTCAAATTAGATTTAATTTTCACTCACAGTCACACATTGGCAGCAACAATATTTTCCAGGAATTACTTAAGGTTACAGAAGTCAGAAAGAATCATTATCTTGAGAAAAAAAAATACAGAATTTATGGTCTCAGAAAAATACTGTGGTTACACATTTTTATTTACATTTAAAAACCTGCCCTCTCTAGATAGCATATAACTTAATACGAGAAATTGCTATAAAAACAATTTTAAGTGTAGAAATTTATATTACAAAAACACAAAAGTGAACTAACAAACAGAACAGATGATGAGCAATCATTTCAAATGAAGATACAACACTTCATTTAGTAGTGACAGTTCCAGGATGTCAAAGACTCACAAAAGATTTAAAATATCTGTATTTATTCATTTATGTTGTGCTTATTAGGTATTTATCTGCAAGGACAACTGAACTGAACTGAAATGAACTTAGAATTTAGGGTTCTCACAGCCAGAGAGATTTGATTTTGCAATAATTATTAGTGTTGTGTTAGTCACTCGGTCATGTTTGACTCTTAGTGATTGCATGGATTACAGCCTGTCAGACTCCTCTGTCCATGGGAATCTCCAGGCAAGAATACTAGAGTGGGTTGCCATGCCCTCCTCTAAGGTAAGAAAATGGATACAGAGAAGATGTTTTTTTTAGCATCACACAGCTGGTGGAAAGGAAAGCAGCAATTTGAATCTGGTCTCTATCTTCAGCTTTGTGATTTTTCCAAAGTCACCTGGAGCCTAGGATGTTAAATCTCACTCTCCTAGTGAGTGAGAAACTCAAGTTCAGTGCTTTGAGATGACTTGGCTGCCAAAAAAGAGTAATTGCTAGAATAACTTGCAATATTACTTCTGTCATATATCGAAGCAGATTTGGATCCAGGAGCCATAAGTATGATGTGCCTGTTATTGTTGCTATCTGGAAAACAGCAGCTGATTTTAGCTATCTTAAGGAGAAAAGCAAAGACTTTGAGTGAGAAACAACTAGTAAGTAACTGGTATACTATTTTTCAGTTAATTTTAAGAAGTTGATTGATGCAAAAGAAAACCTATGCCCTGAGGAAACCAAAATTGAAAAAGACACATGTACCCAGTGTTCATTGCAGCACTGTTTGCAATAGCTAGAACATGGAAGCAACCTAGATGACCATTGACAGGTGAATGGATAAAGAAGCTATGATACATATACACAATGGAATATTCTGTTGGTGGGTTCAGTCGCTCAGTCCTCTCCGACTCTTTGTGACCCCATAAATCGCAGCACGCCAAGCCTCCCTGTCCACCACCAACTCCTGGAATTCACTCACACTCGTGTTCATTGAGTCAGTGATGCCATCCACCCATCTCATCCTCTGTCGTCCCCTTCTCCCCCTGCCCCCAATCCTGCCCAGCATCAGAGTCTTTTCCAATGAGTCAGCTCTTCTCATGAGGTGGCCAAAGTACTGGAGTTTCAGCTTTAGCATCATTCCTTCCAAAGAAATCCCAGGGCTGATCTCCTTCAGAATGGACTGGTTGGATCTCCTTGCAGTCCAAAGGACTCTCAAGAGTCTTCTCCAACACCACAGTTGAAAAACATCAATTCTTCGGTGCTCAGCATTCTTCACAGTCCAAATCTCACATCCATACATGACTATTGGAAAAATCATAGCCTTGACTAGATGGACCTTAGTCGGCAAAGTAATGTCTCTGCTTTTGAATATGCTATCTAGGTTGGTCATCACTTTTCTTCCAAGGAGTAAGTGTCTTTTAATTTCATTGCTGCAGTCACCATCTGCAGTGATTTTGGAGCCCAACAAAATAAAGTCTGACATTGTTTCCACTGTTTCTCCATCTATTTCGCATGAAGTGATGGGACCAGATTCCATGATCTTTGTTTTCTGAATGTTGAGCTTTAAGCCAATTTTTTCGCTCTCCTCTTTCACTTTCATCAAGAGGCTTTTTAGTTCCTCTCCACTTTCTGCCATAAGGGTGGTGTCATCTGCATATCTGAGGTTATTGACATTTCTCCCAGCAATCTTGATTCCAGCTTGTGTTTCTTCCAGTCCAGCGTTTCTCATGATGTACTCTGCATATAAGTTAAATAAGCTGGGAGACAATATACAGCCTTGATGGACTCCTTTTCCTGTTTGGAACCAGTCTGTTGTTCCATGTCCAGTTCTACCTGTTGCTTGCTGACCTGCATACAGATTTCTCAAGAGGCAGGTCAGGTGGTCTGGTATTCCCATCTCTTTCAGAATTTTCCACAGTTTATTGTGATCCACACAATCAAAGGGTTTGGCATAGTCAATAAAACAGAAATAGACGTTTTTCTGGAACTCTCTTGCTTTTTCCATGATCCAGCGGATGTTGGCAATTTGATCTCTGGTTCCTCTGCCTTTTCTAAAACCAGCTTGAACATCAGGAAGTTCACGGTTCACATATTGCTGAAACCTGTCTTGGAGAATTTTGAGCATTACTTTACTAGTGTGTGAGATGAGTGCAACTGTGCGATAGTTTGAGCATTCTTTTGCATTGCCTTTCTTTGGGATTGGAATGAAAATTGCCCTTTTCCTGTCCTGTGGCCACTGCTGAGTTTTCCAAATTTGCTGGCATATTAGCCTCATCTTTTAGGATTTGAAAGCGCTCAACTGGAATTCCATCACCTCCACTAGCTTTGTTGGTAGTGATGCTTTCTAAGGCCCATTTGGCTTCACATTCCAAGATGTCTGGCTCTAGATTAGTGATCACACCATCGTGGTTGTCTGGGTCGTGAAGATCCTTTTTGTACAGTTCATCTGTGTATTCTTGCCATCTCTTCTTAATATCTTCTGCTTCTGTTAGGTCCAGACCATTTCTGTCCTTTATCGAGCCCATCTTAGAATGAAATATTCCCTTGGTATCTCTAATTTTCTTGAAGAGATTTCTAGTCTTTCCCATTCTGTTGTTTTCTTCTATTTCTTTGCATTGATTGCTGAAGAAGGCTTTCTTATCTCTTCTTGCTAATCTTTGGAACTCTGCATTTAGATGCTTGTATCTTTGCTTTTCTCCTTGGCTTTTCACTTCTCTTCTTTTCACAGCTATTTGTAAGGCCTCCCCAGACAGCCATTTTGCTTTTTTGCATTTCTTTTCCATAGGGATGGTCTTGATCCCTGTCTCCTGTACAATGTCACGAACCACATTCCATAGTTCATCAGGCACTCTATCTATCAGATCCAGTCCCTTAAATCTATTTCTCACTTCCACTGTATAATCATAAGGGATTTGATTTAGATCATACCTGAATGGTCTAGCGGTTTTCCCTACTTTCTTCAATTTGAGTCTGAATTTGGTAATAAGGAGTTCATGGTACTCAGTCATAAAAATCAACACATTTGAATCACTTCTAATGAGTCTGACTCATTAGATGGATGAAACTAAAACTTATTAGTGAATTTAGGTGAATTAATTAGAGTGAATTAAGTCAGAAAGAGAATATTAATGCATATATATGGAATCTAGAAAGGTGGTACCAATGAATTTATTTGCAGGGCAGCAATGGAGAAACAAACTTAGAAAACAGACTTATGGACAGGGTGTTGGGGGAGGAAAGGGTTAGACGTATGGAGAGAGAAACTTGAAAACATATTAGCATATGTAAAATGGATAGATAGTCCATCGGAATTAGCTCTATTTTTCAGGGAACTCAAACAGGAGCTCTGCATCAAACTAGAGGAGTGGAATGGGGAGGGAGAGAGGAAGGAGGTTCAAGAGGGAGGGGACATATGTATATCTATAGCTGATTTATGTCGATGTTTGACAAAAAACAACAAAATTCTGTAAAGCAATTATCCTTCAGTTAAAAATAAATACATTTTTAAAAAGTAATTGAAAGAAAATAGGCCTAGGCAAAAGATGATTAGTATCTTCTTTTAATTTAAACTGATTTTATTTTTAGAGTACATATGCAATTGCTGACACTTTATCACTTTCATTCTTTACTCTTTCTTAATTCTGCCCTCCTTGTCTGCCTTCCTTCCTTCTTTTCCTTCCAGTTTTACTGAAGTATAAATGGTATACAGCATTGTATAAGTTTAAGGTATGCAGCCTGATGATTCAAATTACATACATCATGAAAGTGAAGTCGCTCAGTTGCGTCCAACTTTTGCGACCCGTGGACTGTAGCCCACCAAGCCTCTCCGTCCATGGGATTCTCTAGGCAAGAATACTGGAGTGGGTTGCCATACATCATGAAACTGTCATTAAAATAAGTTAAGTGAACATTCATCATTTTGTATAGATACAATATTAAAGAGAAAAAAAATGCATGTATGATAAGAAATTTTAGGATTTACCCACTTAACTTCCATAAATAAGATACAGAAGTGTTATTATAGTTATCATTTATATTACATCTCTGTTACTGGAAGCTTGTAGTACCATTTTGTGTGTGTGTGTGTGTTCTTTATGTGGTTTATGTGGTGTGTGTTTGTGTGTTTTTTAATTTATGTGTGTGTGTGTGTGTGTTTTGTAGTACCTTTTGACTACTTTCATCCAATTCCTTTTTCCCACCCCTTGTTTTGGTAATCACAATCAGATCTTATTTTCCATGAATTTGTTTGCTTTTGGAGTGTAATTGACCTACAACACTATGTTGGTTCATTATGTTCCACAACATAGTAAATTTTTTCCCATACATTTCAAAATGATCACCATGATAAGTCTAGATATGATATGTCACCCAAAATATATTACTTAGCTAAAGACTCTGCATGCAATGCAGGAGACCTGAGTTCAGTCCATGTGTCTGAAAGTTCCCCCTGGAGAAGGAAATGGCTACCTACTCCAGTATTCTTGCCTGGAGAATGCCATGGGCAGAGGAGCCTGGTGGACTGTAATCCACAACTAACTAACACATACAGTTATTAACTATGTTCCCCACACTGTACATTTTATACTGGTGATTCATTTGTTTTGCAACTGGAAATGGGTATTTATCACATTCTTTATATGATCTGTCCTGTATTTTTTTTTCTCCTCAGTTTTCTTTTGCACACTTCTGGAATGTCTATGTATTAAAGGAAGAGGAACTGTGACATAAATCATATCAGGTTTTTAATTTAGTATCATACAAATACAATTTTATGTGTTTTGAACTACTAAGAAAATCATTGTTTTCCCCCCAGTTCTTCATTATTTGTCTGAAAAATGTTCATTTTTTTAACATGAAAAGTACTTTCTCTCAAAACACATTTTATTTTCCACATATATTATCTCTGTAAAAATTAGCATATAATATTTGCAATATACAGAGAAATATAAATAATGATAAAGATAAACCAAACACTTGGTGGTGGTGGTTGTTTAGTTGCTAAGTCCTGTCCAGCTCTTGCAACTCCATGGACTGTAGCCTGTCAGGCCCTCTGTCCATGGGATTTTCCTGGCAAGAGTGCTGGAGTGGGTGCCATTTTCTTCTCCAGGGGATCTTCCCTGGGATTGAACTCAGGTTTCCACTGAAGGCAGATTTTTTACCAACTGAGCTACAAGGGAATTTCCAGAAACTAGTGAAGGGGAAGATCAAGTATTTATCCTGCATGTACTATACTGGAATAGTCAGAATACTGGAGTGAGTAGCCTTTCCCTTATCCAGGGGATCTTCCCAACCCAAGGATTGAACCCAGGTCTCCCACATTGTAGGCAGATTCTTTACTAGCTGACCCATGACCCACACCTAATTAAAAATACATTGCCCATTTGTTAAAACCAGTTCTGGGCATTCCGCTCCCATCATATATATTTGCTTTCTTTTTCTCCAGATAAAATTTCTGTCCTGACTTTGAGGATTATGAGTCCCATTTTTAATATATACACCTTTATATTGTATATGTGGCTAGTTAGCTCTATTAAAATTATTGTTCAGAAAGTTCTAATAAATGTATTTCCTCATCACAGTGTCTAAAAATGCTATGCATTACAACCTGATCTGGACTGAATATGAACAGATACCCTTATCGATATGAGTGATTTGAAACAAAATCTAGTTATAATTTAAACTCTCATTATTTAATAGTGGGCTTCTAAATATTTTCATGTTTGTTAGCCACATGTTTCTCTTCCTCTCAATTGTTAAATTATATTTTTAACATTTTCTAATGTAAATATTAAGTTATTTTTATAGAAATATAAAAATTATTTTACAATATTTAAGACTTTATATTTAAACACTAATTATTATTGTAGATACAATAGGCCCTTCTGCAAAACTGTAACTTTTCATTTCTTCATGGTAGTTTTAGATAAATAAATGTTTTTCTTGTTTGTTAATTTGAGTATGCTTTTTTCTTTCACTTTCAGTAAAATTAAATATATCAATCAATTCTTGTCTTTTTTTCTGTATCTGTTTTAAAAACTCTTTCTATACTCAAAGGTAGTGGTTATACCCACAAATATTTGTTTCTAAAGAGTTTGAACAGAGAAGGTAATGGCACCCCACTCCAGTACTCTTGCCTGGAGAATCCCAGGAATGGGGGAGCCTGGTGGGCTGCCATCTATGGAGTTGCACAGAGTCAGCCACGACTGAAGTGACTCAGCTGCAGCAGCAGTAGCAGCAGCAAAGAGTTTGAAAGTATTGCTTTTCATATTGGAGGCTTTGATGAACACAAAATTTATTTATATGATAGTGAGAGACAGTGGGAAGGAAAGACTAATATAACTTTTTCTTCCAAATGTAAATATGCAATGACCCCAGCATCACTTTTTGTAGAAATCATCATTTTAGAGTAATTGCAATACCACCTCTGTCATATATCAAATTTCTGCTTATGTGTAGGTTTGTCTCAGGGCCCTTCATTCTGGCCATTGGTTGGATTATTTACAGATATATGGTAATTTTCCTGTCAAGTGATTTCTATTCAGATATTAATTCTTTCTAATAGTATCCGTATGCTGGTTTTATTCTCCAGCATATGAGTATACATTTTTCTTTTAATATCCTGTTTTCTGACTACTAGAGTTTGCATTTTAATTTTAATTTTTACTCACACTTTATGAGAACATTGACTATTTGATTGCTATTTTTATGGTGACAAATCTAGACTGTTGATGAAGACTTAGATAATAAATGTTCCTCCTGATAGCCTGGAGCCCAGTATCAATTCCAATAATTTAAATTAATTTAATTAAAAATAAAATTAAAATCCTTTTCTTTTGAAAATAATTAGCATACTCTGAAGACTATACTCTCTATTATTCTCAATATTTTAGAAGATTGGAAATTAATGCAATTAGACATGCTGTAAAGTTTAAACATTTACAATAAATTAGACAACATCATTGCAAGAAAAGGCAATCTAACTGAGATAAAGTGTTAATTATGTCCAAAGAGATAGAATAGCATTTTTATGATAACCACTTGCATCTAAAGAAAATAATTGAATTTCATATCAACCATCTTCTGAATTAAAGAGAAAATTATCATTTAAAAATTATCATGGCACTACTAGTAATCCTGATAATCTTCTTATTCCCTGAGATATCTTTAAAAACACTGAAAAATGAACTCTTTTTTTTTCAGTTATCTCTCTGATACCATTGAAAGTGATTATAAAAGAAAAAGCAGATTTATAAATTTCCAATTTGTGTACATAGTATTATAAGAGAAATTTGAAGGAACGAAAACTACCTTAGACTTTTCTCCAATATTCGTGAAATTTATAAGTTGGCTGGGGAATCAAAACTACCAAATATAAAACAATGAGTAACATGCTGGTGGGTATGTGAAATGTTGAGGTATTTGAGATGTGAGGAAGAAAAATACATGCCATGCAAGGGCAAGTCATGGATAGTTCACCCAGTGAAAGTGAATGAGAACACTGGAAATCTGGGCGGAATGGAGAATGGAGAAAAAGTAGTTATTGAACACCTAGGATAGCTTTAGCATTGTGCTCACAGTTTGCTACCTTATTTAATCCTCAAAACAATATTGTGAGGTCAATGTTTCTCACAATTTATAAATGAGAAAAATGTTACTAATAAAGCTTAAATAACTTACCCAAGATGATAGAGTAAGAACTTGTATTCAAATGGTGGTGATTCCAAAGACGACTCTTAAAATAAAACATGGGAAATAAAGTACTAAAAACCTTAATAAACTATCTTATTAATATTTCTAAATAATCTATATAGCCATCTAAATAATCTGTCTTTCTGATTTTCCTGTTTTGAAAGGAGCATGTGGGCTGGAACCTGCAATCTATTTTATTCTTAGTTTGGGTAAGGAAGAATAAGATGTAAGTTACTAGAAACAAGTGTCCATACAAAAATACTGATAGACTTTATTAGCATGCAAGTCCTTGTCTATGAAATATTTTTAGCACAATGTACCAGGTATATCCTGATCATTAAATTCAGTAAATGAAACTGAAATGCATAGCTTTTATAGAGCATAAGCATGACATAAGTTATGCAAGTGTTTGAGTATAAACTAAGGATGATAAATTAAGCAACATAAGCTTTCCAGGCAATCCTAGAGGTAAAGAATCCATCTGTCAAAGCAGAAGACACAAAAGATGTGGGTTTGATTCCTGAGTCAAGAAGATTGCCTGGAGTAAGAAAGAGCAACCCAGTTCAGTATTCTTGTCTAGAAAATTCCGTGGACAGAGGAGACTGGTAGCCTATAGTACATGAGGCTGCAAAGATTTGGACACAACTGAGCCACTGAGAACAGCACATAACCAAAATAGCCCTTTTGTGATGATTTTCCACTTAGTTGTTGAATCTGGGCCAGGGTACATTCTAATGTGATGAGAAAGGACTTAGGGGGAAAGAGGTTGCTCCACACCTTGTGTGTAACCTGTGACTTAGCTGATCCTTTCTTTTCCTTTTCTTTGTAGGATGTGCTGGTGAGGCCAAAAAAAGGTGCATCCAGGAGCATAAGGACAAAGGCAAAAAGAGCAGGCAGAAGAAAAGCTGGGACTCCCTCCTGTTCACACCTATTGGCGACTTGAGCTGGATTTAGTATCCTGGGAGATTCAACCTTAAACCTCTGCAGGAGCCACTGTTCCAGGTAGCCCAAAGGCATCGATGCCCAACAGACCTTGACTCTGGGGCCCCTTGTCAAGCCAAGAAAATACAATTTGTCATTAGGAGAGAAGTGCCTTTCACCAAGATGAGAAAGGGAGATAGGGTCCTGGAGGCAGAGGATGAGGCAAAGTGGCCAGAGGCCAGCCTTCTGCAGCTTGATACCAACCGCAGTGCACTGCACATAGCTATTCAATAAATATCTGTGGAAGAATAAAGCCCAGTTTTCTTTGCTTTATACACAGCTCTGAACAGCCTTGTGGTTACTGTTTAGTTAAAACTAATAAAATAATACACACCCCAGTGGCTCAGCCGGTAAAGAATTTGCCTGCAAAGCAGGTCACCTGGATTTGATTCCTGGGTCTTGAAGATCCCCTGGAGAAGGGAATGGCAACCTACTCCTGTACTCTTGTTTGGAGAATTCCATGGATAGAAGAGCCTAATGGGCTACAGTCCATGGGATCACAAAGAGTCGGACAAAGCTGAGCTACTAATGCTTTCACTATATACATATACATGTATATGTATGTATATATATATAAAACACATTGTATGTCAGTAAAATAATAAATATTTTAGAATCATCATTTAAATAGATTACCCTTGTGAAAAAATATGGTTTCCTCAATATTTAAAAAATCTATTCCTTCCTTCCCTTCCATTCCCTTTTTTTTATCCTAAGAAATTTGCCTTAAAAAGTAGAATCACAGAAGGCCACCAGAGTATAGTCAAATATACTATAATGTATATTTGAAAGCTGCTAATAGAATAGATCTTAAATGTCATAACCACAAAAAAAAATATTTATGACTGTGTATGGGGACAGATGTTAGCATGACTTAGTCTGGTTGTTCTTTTGCAATAGATACAAATATTGAATAATTATGTTACATCCCTAAAAATAATATAATGGTATAGGTAAATTATACCTCAGTTCCTCAGTTCAAAAAAAAATCTGTAGTGATACATTAAATATTATGTTACCATCTCTAGAAATATAAAAAGCAAAGTGAAGTTAAATGTAATAATGTCTTATTCAGTCTCTCAGTCATGTCTGTCTCTTTGCAACCCCATGGACTGCAACATGCCAGGCCTCCCTGCTCAGCACCAATTCCCGGAGCTTACTCAAACTCATGTCCATTGAGTCAGTGATGCGATCAAATATCTCATCTTCTGCTGTCCCCTTCTCCTGCCTTCAATCTTGCCCAGCATCATGGTCTTTTCTAATGAGTCAGATCTTCGCATCAGGTGGGCCGAAGTATTGGAGTTTCAGCTTCAACATCAGTCCTCCCAATGAATATTCAGGAGTGATTTCCTTTAGGACGACTGGTTGGATTTCCTTGCAGTCCAGGGACTCTCAAGAGTCTCCTCCAACTGATGCTTGAAAGCATCAGTTCTTCTGCACTCAGCTTTCTTAATAGTCCAACTCTCACATCCATACATGACTACTGGAAAAACCATAGCTTTGACTAGATGGATCTTTTTTGGCAAAATAATGTCTCTGCTTTTTAATATGGTGTCTAGGTTGGTCTTAACTTTCCTTTCAAGGATTAAGTGTACTTTAATTTCATGGCTGCCGTCACCATCTGTAGTGATTTTGGAGCCCTCCAAAATAAAGTCTATCACTGTTTGCATTGTTTCCCCTTCTATTTGCCATGAAGTGATGGGACTGGATGCCATGAACTTAATTTTCTGAATGTTGAGTTTTAAGCCAACTTTTTTTACTCTTCTCTTTCACTTTCATCAAGAGGGTCTTTAGCTCTTCTTCCCTCTCTGACATAAGAGTGGTGTCATCTGTGTATCTGAGGTTATTGATATTTTTCCCAGCAATCTTGATTCCAGTTGTGCTTCATCCAGCCCAGCATTTCTCATGATGTACTCTGCATATAAGTTAAATAAGCAGGGTGACAATATACAGCCTTGATGTACTCCTTTCCCCATTTGGAACCATTCTGTTTTTTCCTGTACAGTCCTAACTGTTGCTTCCTGACCTGCATACAGCTTTCTCAGGAGGTACATCGGGTGGTCTGGTATTCCCATCTCTTTAAGAATTTTCCACAGTTTGATAATTTAACTCTAATTTTGTGTTTTTGGTGCTAATGTTGGTATGAAAAGGAAAAAAGAGGAATGGGGTTTTCTCTTTCCCTTTCCTGAGAACAAAGAAGATAAACAGAACAATGAGCAGGCCTGAACATTTCTAGTTTGTTTTTGTTTTTCTTACTTTAACTGCTCCTAACTTTGCATGTCTGTAACTAAGTTTGCTTTTCTGTCCCCTAATTCTGCAAGAGCTACAATTCACATTTTATATTCTGACTCTATGCTAAATACATCTCCTATGTGGTGTTTACCCTTACAACACACTTCCCCTTGTAGTTACATATCAGAAAGAAGGCTGCAAAGCCGTGAAACTGCCAGACTCAATTACTGGGTTACTGATGGCAATTTATAACTGTCTTTGAAACAATGCAAGAGGAAGAAATCAAGATCCTTTCAACTTTGCTCCTCATTTCCCACTCCTGACTGCAAGCCCTTGCCTTAATACAACCCTTAGACTCCTCATGAATGTGCGGCACAGTTCTTGAGGCATGAGCCTTCTGTGTTCCCTTCTCTGTGCCAGCTGAAAATAAAAGCCACCTTTCCATTTCCTCCAAACTCTGTCTCTGTATTTTTCATTCAACTTCGGTGGCAAAGAAGACCAAGATTTTGACCAGCAGTAGTAATAGTTATGGCACCCCACTCCAGTACTCTTGCCTGGAAAATCCCATGGACGGAGGAGCATGGAAGTGTGCAGGCCATGGAGTCGCTGAGGGTCGGACACGACTGAGCAGCTTCACTTTCACTTTTCGCTTTCATGCATTGGAGAAGGACACAGCAACCCACTCCAGTGTTCTTGCCTGGAGAATTCCAGGGATGGGGAGCCTGGTGGTCTGCTGTCTCTGGGGTCGCTCAGAGTTGGACACGACTGAAGCGACTTAGCAGCAGCAGCAGCAGTAATAGTTAAATTTATCACATCCCTCCTAAATTTGTTTTAAATGACTTCCCAACAAACTCCCCTCCTTTACTGAACACCCAGCATCTACATGAGGGTGATGCAGGGCCAAAGTTGCCCTTCTTTGTTACCATATACTGGAAACTCAACAATAATTTCTCAGGATTTATGAATTCTAGATAAGCTAGAAAAGATGAATCTCCCCTTTGATCTATATTGAAGATATTTATTCATTCACTTGTGCTAAACTCTAAAATAGTTGTGAACTCTATATCTTAATTAACATTTTTAAAAGAAAACAAAAATAACAAGAAATTGGCATTTTCCCATCTTTCTGTGTTTTATAATTGAAGTTCATTTTTCTTATAACACTCCAGTTCTGCATGAACAGCCAGTTTTCTTAAGTAATTAGGTTGTCTATTTTGGGTAAATATGCTACAGTGTGAGAGTATGTAAAAATGTCTGTGTGACTTGATATAAATTGTGTTAATTAAACACACAATTGTTGTAAGCAATACCTTTTAAAAACAACCACCAGAGATTTAGTTTTGTACACAGTAATCAGATTCTGGTGCTTAGAAGACTTCAGCCTAATGAGCTCTGAAAACTATCACCAAGTGAAGATTTTATGTTCTCAGTGACTGTACCCACTGTGGGGCGGAGATGGGGCAGGGGTCAATTGCAATAATCAGTGCCACTCTGCAAGGCCATCATCAATAGGAATAACACTGAAGACAGAGCTGAGAGCAGAAAAGTAAATGTTTACTGCGTATATACTGTAACCTACAAATAAGACCATGTGCTAGATAACATGCATACATTTTTTAAGCTGCTCACTATCACATGGGGCCATATTTTCTCTAAAAAAAGCTAACTTGAACTAAAAACAAGTAACTTAGAGGTCACTAACTGTAGAGTAACTGTGTTCGAATGTACACTTTTATTCAAGAGGTAACAGAACCAAGAATAAAGTTTACAGAAACCAAAGATTCCAGGGATCATATTGAAGCTTATGCAATTGGAAGAAAATTCTTCAGAGAAAATAATACAGAATTATGACTAGAAAATTCAATGTGGGGCCTAGAGAAGGCAACCATGAAAACAAGTAGTTGCACATATGCTTGTTATGCCTTATTACATAATAAAACACCTCCAAAATGTAAGAGCTTACATGAACAAATTACTATTATCTCTCACATTTCTGGGGGTTGATAAGATTGACTTGGGAGTGTAAAAGGGAAGAAGCTTGTATTCTATTACAAGTTAGTCATTAAAGGGATGTTGCTACAGGCTTAAACTATACATAATGGCCCATCTCTGGGAACTCTGTCTCCCAGGGAGGGAACATTAAGCTAAAATACCTTTGTTTAGCTCACAAGAAAGGTCCTGACAAGGCCCACTTGTGAACGACTGCAGGAAGGAAAAAATTAACACATTTCCTCCAAAGACCAATTAGAACCAGGAAATATTTGACTTTACTTCCTCCTATTTTAGTATAAAAAGAAGCCTGAATTGTGACTTAGGCAGTATGGTTCGTTGGGACACGAGTCTACTATCCTCTCAGTCTTCAGGCTTTCTGAATAAAGTCATTCTCCCTTGCCCCAAAAACTTGTCTCTCAATTTATTGGCCTGTCATGTGGTGAGCAGTAGGAGCTTGGATTAGATAACAGTGTTCTTCATGTAGCTGAAATTAGATAGCAAATGAAGCTACTGTCAGCTGAATATTTGACAAGCTGGACAACTGAGATAACTCATTCATGTGACTGCCATTTCCTGCTAGCAGTCAACTGAGTACTTAGCCAGGTGTGTTGGCCCTGATCTTATCTGGGGCTCTCATTATGGCTTCTGCACGTGGCTTGTGTTTCTCAGGGCATGGAAGGTAGGTTCTGAGAGGTAGTATCACAAAACATAGCTTTCCAAAAAGGAAGTAGCAGATTTTGCAAGTCTTCTTAAAGAGTTACCAGAAAAGGCATATCATTCTTTCTACTGTATTCTATTGGTTAGGCAGTCATCAGGCCAGTCTAGATGTGAGAGAAAGGGAAGTAAACTCCATGTCTTAATGTGAGGAGCATGAAAGAGTTTGCAGCCATCTTCAATCTACCTCAGCAGAGCAGAAAAACTTTTATTGAAGAGATTAACAGAGCATTATGGAATTTCAGTATAGGTAAACTTGAACAGATAAATAAATTGGTGATAAACAGAGGAGGTGAAAAACAGAGGAAGTTTAAAGGTCACTGACCAAAACAAAAAGGAAATATTACTGCTCTGCCTTTCTTTTAATCTGATGCTGATGAAAGAAATAGAGAAGAAGGTAAGGGCAGAAATTTCAAAGGTTAATCTATGAATGGAAACCAAGAGGAATGAGAGAATATTTTTAGATGGGTGAATCAAGATTACTGATCAATCACACTTACATTACATGTAAGAAAACTGAATAGGGTACAGTAAGTGAATTGCTCAAAATAATAAGCAAGTGAGACATAAGATAACATTAATTCTGGGTTTTATAACAAAAAATTTGAATTTAAAAAAAGACTTAAAATTTTTAAATCCTTTTCATAGACAGAATAAAAATTTACTTATGTAAATTTACACAAATTTAAATTTATACACAGATTAAAAAAAATTTTGCCAAATGAGAATCAAGGATTTTAGCTTGAATATGCATTCTTGTACTCACCGTAATGTATGCTTCCCAAAGGAAGAGAATGTGTCTCCTTTACTCAACTTTGCATTTCTGGGATTGAGCACAATGCCTCGCACATGACAAAAAAGCATTGAATAAATATTTTAAATTAATAAATAAATAAATAGCTTTTACTCTTTTGACTTGCTCAAGTGTCTTAAAAAGTAAATGTAATTTGTGTGTCCAGCTCATATCTCAAAATATCAATAAGGTCAGTCAGTCAGTCAGTTCAGTCGCTCAATCGTGTCTGACTCTTTGTGATCCCATGAATCGCAACACGCCAGGCCTCCCTGTCCATCACCATCTCCCGGAGTTCACTCAGACTCATGTCCATCGAGTCTGTGATGCCATCCAGCCATCTCATCCTGGGTCATCCGCTTCTCCTCCCACCCCCAATCTCTCCCAGCATCAGAGTCTTTTCCAATGAGGCAACTCTTCACATGAGGTGTCCAAAGTACTGGGGCTTCAGCTTTAGCATCATTCCATCCAAAGAAATCCCAGGGCTGATCTCCTTCAGAATGGACTGGTTGGATCTCCTTGCAGTCCAAGGGACCCTCAAGAGTCTTTTCCAACACCACACTTCAAAAGCATCAAATTCTTCAGCACTCAGCCTTCTTCACAGTCCAACTCTCACATCTATACATGACCACAGGAAAAACCATAGCCTTGAATAGACGGACCTTAGTCGGCAAAGTAATGTCTCTGCTTTTGAATATACTATCTAGATTGGTCATAACTTTTCTTCCAAGGAATAAGCGTCTTTTAATTTCATGGCTGCAGTCACCATCTGCAGTGATTTTGGAGCCCCTCAAAATAAAGTCTCTCACTATTTCCACTGTTTCCCCATCTATTTCCCATGAAGTGATGGGACCAGATGCCATGATCTTTGTTTTCTGAATGTTGAGCTTTAAGCCAACTTTTTCACTCTCCTCTTTCACTTTCATCAAGAGGCTTTTAGAAAACATCACTATGAAGAAAGCTAGTGAAGGTGATGGAATTCCAGTTGAGCTGTTTCAAATCCTGAAAGATGATGCTGTGAAAGTGCTGCACTCAATATGCCAGCAAGTTTGGAAAACTCAGCAGTGGCCACAGGACTGGAAAAGGTCAGTTTTCACTCCAATTCCAAAGAAAGGCAATGCAAAAGAATCAATAAGATAATATACTATATATATAATTTCTAGCTCTCCACCTCCTTCCCTGGAAGTTCACCAGTCTTAGAGAAGAGGAGATGCGTGAGATAGAAACATTCTCCTTGGTTCATAGACCTACAGTTCAAGGCAGATCTGCCACAGTTGACCTGAGGCCTGTTAGAATAAAAACTATGTAATGCTTTACTGTTATATGTCATTGAGATTCAGGTATCATTTAGTATAATGATGAAAGTGAAAGTCACCCAGTCATGACCGACTCTTTGCAACCTCAGGGACTATACAGTCCATGGAATTCTCCAGGCCAGAATACTAGAGTGGGTAGCCTTCCCCTTCTCTAGGGGATCTTTCCAACCTATGAATTGAACCCAAGTCTCTCCCATTGCAGGTGGATTCTTTACCAGCTGAGCCACAAGGGAAATCCTTGTATAATTATAGCTAACCAAAAAATAGAGTATCTTTGTTTGTTTTTAGTTATTGTTGAGTTTTAATTTGTTTCTTATTACATTTTTGTTTTGAAAAAATAAGCAAAAAAAAAAAGTTACCACTTCTTTTTTGTCACTAAGAATAAATTAATAGTATCATTGCATGCACCAAAATATAGGAATCTCAGGTTGTGGAATCATTAAAGGGGTAGCAACAATTCTTATAGTTAGGAAACACCTAGTGGCAAATATCTCCCACATTTACAATTTAACTTGAGTTTAAATAATTAGAAAATTTTGAAAATAATTTTCTAGGATAATACAAATAATCAACTGGTTTAGTCTCCAGTTTGTTGTATTACTTCCATTTAAAAAATCCCATTTGATTGAATGATAGTAGGAATCATTAAGTTAAGTGAATACCTGGCCTCAGTAGATTTTTGTGTATGAATATGTTCATATAGAAAAAATGTTTAAAGGTTTCCTTTGAAGTAAAACTTAACAGTGATATAAGGGAATACACACTTACCTAACCACATCAATACCAGGCTACTGAGGATATGTGAGGGCTTAATGCATTTTAGGAAAGAACAAAAATCTTAGTTCCAGGTTTCTTAAAAAAAAAAAAAAAAAAAAACACCAAAAAACAAAACATGGTTCTGCAGAATTGAGATAAGCATAGCTATTAGTATTCTTCCCTGGAAAATCCCATGGACAGAAGATCCTGGTGAGCTACAGTCCATAGGATTGCAAGGGTCAGACATGACTTAGAGACTAAACTACCAGCACCACCATTATTGCTGATGTTGTTTAGTTGCTAAGTCATGTCTGACTCTTTTGTGACCTCATGGACTGTAGCCCACCAGGCTCCTATGTGCATGGGATTTCCCAGGCAAGAATAATGGTGTAAGTTGTCATTTCCATCTCAAGGGCATCTTCCCAACCCAGGGATCAAACCCACGTCTCCCATGCCTCCTGCATTGGCAGGCAGATTCTTTACCACTGAGTCACCAGGGAAGCCCATAAGCAAAGCTATGTTGTGTGCTCAGTCCTGTCTGACTCTTTGCAACCCCATATATTGCAGCCCACCAGGCTCCTCTGCCCATGGGAATTTTCAGGCAAGAATACTAAAGTGGGTTGCCAATTCCTCCTCCAGGGCATCTTCCTGACCCAGGGATTGAACCCAAGTCTCCTGTGCCTCTAACATTGGCAAACAAATTCCTTACCACTGAGCCACATGGCAAGTCCCAAGCATAGCTATACCAATCACAAAATTCTCAAATAAAAAAAAAATTATGTCTGTCTTATCAAAATTTCTCCTGTCCTAGTTTGTCTACAATTTAAAGGGAAAGGCACTGAGATGCAATGCTTTAGATCTTTATCATTAACAGATAAAGCAAATTATAAGGCTATGTAGCTGGAAGGATGTTAATAAGAACAATGAATACTATAGGAAAAATTACTGCTAATAAAGGATTGATGGTAATAAATCGGCAATTAAATGTTACATATGAAAACCAGAAAAGAATCCTGGCAGAGTATAAGGAGATTTTCATCTCCTGTGATGGGAAGGTAGAAAAACCCCAAGACCAGTCCCAAGTTATAATCAGAATTGCAGTGTAATCCTAGAGAAACTTGAATTTTTAATCCCAGCAGGTTTGTCTTTACCCCAAGTAAAGACTGATCCATATTGAAGCAAACTCTAAAATTTAAACTTCGGGGCAGCTGGGATGATGCATTTAAAAATCTTGAGTTCCCATGGCCTGTAATAGTGTCCTTTCCTCTCATCTGAAGGCCAATGCTACCACCATACTGGTAGATGATTAAAAACCTCTATTAATCTGTTCCCAACAACTTTTTGGCCATTACATTGTTAAAACAACATTGTGGTGTCAAACAAATGCTGGACCTTGAAAGGAGGAAGAAGACTGCATACTAAATGACTTATAGAACTAACCATTATGTACAAACAAGAATTGGGAGTGAATTATGAAAACGCATTCCAAGACTTCTAGATCAAGGGGCTTAAACATGAAATTTGATATATTGGATAAAGGTTTGTGGGGGATCCCTCTTCCACTTTATAGGATTTTGTGCTCTGGAAAAGACCCTTGGAAATAGCACTAACAAGTGGAAACCAGCAATGCCCTAGCCACTGTGACAGATAGTGGATGCAGTGATAAAAAGGCTCAGAAAATTGGATATGCTAGAGTGGAAATCCTATAAACACTTTATGTTAGAGAATTCAGTGTGAAAAACTGTAAAGGATAAATATAATCACCTAAACAGAACTCCAGAATCAATTTAATTCAAGGAATAACAAAGAAATATTTATTAAACTCTCCCAAGGGCATATAAACAGAAGAAATTGCAAGGTAAAGAAAATTAAAAATTTTCATAAAAGAACAAACTCAAGAACTCTTCTGACACAGCAGTTTATTACTATAATGTCTAGAGAATTGGAAAAAGAAGGAAAAAATTTTTTTCAAGGTGTTAATCAATGTGTGTTGAATGTTTCCAGTCCCATATTAGTCACAGTGGAAATGTGAGGAATACGGAAAGAAGGATGTAGACCACAGGTTGGTATTTTACCAATCATGAAATGCTTTTAGTCAGGTTTAAATTTCCCCAGGGAACAAATGACAACATTTTTAATAACCAAGGATATGACCTCTACTTCTGTATGTGTGTTGGAGCCAAGCAGAGTTTCAATAGATTCCATCTTACTTTGTGGCTAACTCATGCCATGCCTCAATTGAGTACATTTAAAGGAAGTGGGAATGGACTACTCTCGTGGTACAGTGGATAAAAATCTGCCATCCAATGAAGAGTACACAGGTTCAATTCCTAGTCCAGGAAGATTCCATATGACACAGAGCAACAAAACCTGTGCACCACAACTATTGAGCGTGCATGCTCTAGAGCCTGTGAGCCACAACTAATGAGCCCATGTACCACAACTACTAAAGCTCCTGGGACCTAGAGCCCATAATCTGAAACTACTGAGCCAGTGTGCTACAACTACTGAAGTCTGTTTATCTAGAGCCTCTGCAATAAGAGAAGCTACCACAATGAGAAGCCTGAGCACTGTGACAGAGAGTAACCTCTGCTCCCCTCAACTAGAGAAAGCCCACACATAGCAAGGAAGACCCAGCACAACCAAAAATAAATAGATTAAAAAATAAAAATAAAGGTAGCGGGAGTATAAATACCTCTTAGAGATTTGAATACTGTATTGGATGACAATATTATATAAATGGACTTCCCTTGTGGCTGGGCTTTCCAAAAGATAATTTGAAGATAAGTGCTCTAAGAGATACATTTTATTTATGGCAGTGCAACTCGAAGTTTTATTCATCAGAACTACTCTTTCTGGCATTTGAGCTTCATGTAAGGATTTAAATGAAATCATATATACTACCCATAACAAGCTGTTAAAAGATGGACTATTTTCAGTAAGATCTTCCAAATTAAGACTATGTCAAGAAGAAAAAGATAGTCATTTGCAGTATGCCTGATGGTTACCTGTTCATACTTGCTGCACCTCTACCCAAATTTCATCTATATGGTTAAATTTATTACATAAATTATTTGTGATCATATGAGTTGGACACAACTGAGCGACTGAACTGAACTGAACTGATATGAGAATACAAATATACATGAGTTTGAGCAGGCTTTGGGAGTTGGTGAAGGACAGGGACACCTGGCATGCTGCAGACCATGGGGTCGCAGAGTCAGACATGGTGGAGCGACTGAACAGAACTGAAATAATACATATATACACTCAGTTCAGTTCAGTCGCTCAGTTAAGTACAACTCTTTGCAACTCCATGGACTACAGCACACAAGTCTTCACTGACCGTCACCAACTACTGGAGCTTGCTCAAACTCTTGTCTGTTGCGTTGGTGATGCTATCCAATAATCTCACCCCTCTGTCATCCCCTTCTCCTCCTGCCTTCAATCTTTCTCAATATCAGAGTATTTTCCAGTGCATTTCTTCGCTTCAGGTGGCCAAAGTATTGGAGTTTCAGCTTCAGCATCAGTCCTTCCAATGAAATATATTCAAGATTGATTTCCTTTAGGATTGACTGATTGCATCTCCTTGTAGTCCAAGAGACGCTCAAGAGTCTTCTCCAACACCGCAGCTCAAAAGCATCAATTCTTCCACTCTCAGCTTTCTTGATAGTCCGACTCTCACATCCATACATGACTACTGGAAAAACCATGGCTTTGACTAGATGGACCTTTGTTGGCAAAGTAATGTCTCTGCTTTTTAAAATGCTGTCTAGATTCGTCATAGCTTTTCTTCCAAGAGCAAGTGTCTTTTAATTTAATGGCTGCAGTCACCATCTGCAGTGATTTTGGAGCCCACAAATCTAAAGTCTCTCATTGTTTCCACTGTTTCCCCATCTATTTGCTTTCAAGTCATAGGACCAGATGCAACGATCTTCATTTTCTGAATGTTGAGTTTTAAGCCAACTTTTTCACTTTGCTCTTTCACTTTCATCAAGAGGTTCTTTAGTTCTTCACCTTCTGGCATAAGGGTAGTGTCATCTGCATATCTGAGGTTTTTGATATTTCTCCCAGCAATCTTGATTCCAGCTTGTGTTCATCCAGCATACATTACACATAAACAATATATACAATTCACTTTTATGTTGGAAGGTAAATTCCTTGAAAAATTTTTTTTATGAATTTACTTTAAATTGATACGCATAGAAAGAGTAACTTGAAGGCAATCAGGTCATTGTGTACCATGTTCTGAGGAGCGTAAAATAGTTTGACAATCAAGGTTCCAAAATAAGCATGACTTTTTCTAATTTTTTTCTGTTTTTCCCTTGGATTTTGAAGGGAGAATGATGAAGTGTTGAGAAGTAATTATTCTATAACTGCCCACGGATTTGCTGTCATAGCCTGGGACCTCTCGGTAAGATGTTTTAAAATGCTCCCCACTCTCTTCCTTTTTTTTTTTTTTTTAATAATCTTGATGGAAATAATCTGAGCTGAGAGTTCTCTGATGGCATTGCTTTGAGATATACTGGTGAAAAGATATAAATATAAAGTTCAGTTCCTCATACATAAGCTTTGTCTGTATAGTGTCAAGTACCCAGGTATTTGAAAGCATATGATGCTTGACTGACATTTTCATTTTTCAGCTAGAAATTCTGGCAGAATGTTGACCCAGCCTTCATCTTTAAAAGCCCTTTTTCTGAACTAGAATCTTATTTTAGAATGATTGGCATATCTTAAAATTACATATTTTTGAATTGCCATTTTACTGAGCTGTGAATTTGAAAGAAAAGAATAAAAGAACTGCAATAAATTTACACATAAAAGCTATATTAAATGCTTAATATATAAGAAAAATGTTTAACCCTTTTCTAATTTCTTAATTTTGAACAGATTTTTAAATATCAATGTAAAACATTTATAGTATTATTCTACATTATTTCCAGGAATATTGTAATTGTGGATTCATTGCCTATGTCTTAACTGGAGACTTATTTTTTTTAATTTTGGGCTTTTACTATTATCTCTGTTGTGAATTAAAATTTAAAAAAATTGGTTGTATTGTGATACATTTTACTAGAATGTAATTCTGTAGCATAGAAACTTTTATCTGTTGCTTCTCACCACAAATATTACCTCAATACCTATGATTTTTATATAGTAGGTACTCAGCAAGTATTGGGAAGAAGGAAATGGCAACCCACTCCAGTATTCTTGCCTGGAGAATCCCAGGGACAGAGGAGCCTGGTGGGCTGCTGTCTCTGGGGTAGCACAGGGTCAGACACGACTGAAGCGACTTAGCAGCAGCAGCAGCACCACCAGCAGCACCACCAGCAGCAGCAGTTAAGTATTGATCAAAGGAACAAATAGATGAGGTGTTTTCAACCTTGTAACTAACAAGGAATATGGTATACCTCTTTAAGGATTCTAAGACACAGGCAATTGGATATATGATTGTATTTCATAGAACTTAGAGAAATCAGATTCCATGGCCTATATGTTTGTTTTTCACTCTGATAATAATAGGATAATACAAAAAGATCAAAGGATATTGGAGTTGAATAAGAACAGGTTGTCAAAGTCACAAATTTCTTGCTACAGAGGTAGAGATAGAACATCCAGGCTTTTCAAAGAGTCAGTTGTTTTTCTGAAATATTCTATTAAAGACAGAGCATATGTGACATGAGTATACTTCTTAAAAATGAAATAGAAATATCTTTGTTTTATTGCATAATCAAACATTCTGATTGTTCAAACATATCCTGGCACACTTAGGTAAAAATTCTGAAATGTAGAAAAGAATGGACTGATTGGGTAGTCTGAGCATGTACATTGAACCTTTACCTCTCTTATGAAGTCTCTTATAATGGCTTTGTGTGTGAGTGTATATGTATTTTACAAACACATACACATTTATATGCATTCATGGAAACAAATGATATGGTTAATTTGCAATCCCATTGTAACAAGGCACTCCAAACATATAAGTAAATATAGAAAAGATATAAAACTGCTAACATCAGGTTGGCAAGAGAAAAACCACAGGCCAAAATATGCACAATAGAAAACTAATGAAAAAGGAAGTACACTGAGTATAGTAGAAAAATACAAAAAAACGAGGATGAGTATTGAGGAGTCAGTTATAAGGGTAATTAAATTCTAACCTTCCTATCTCAAACATCAATTCCAAAATTTTTAGATTAATTCCAATCTAAAAATTAAAAGGTGTACTCTAAATGAAGTGAACTCCTTATTCAAAGGTTAGCTCAGTTCACACACAAAACAATGAAAATAATGACAGTTTGAATAAGATATGAACAGGCTGAGAAGAGTGGGGAAGTGTTTGTGCGTGGGAGTGAGAGCAGATTTATTGGTGAAAGAAATGTATTTAAGTCTTAATACTGGAGAAAGTTACCCAATATTTTGGCAGTTAGAGAGTGTTCTAATCTTTGTTTCCAGCTTCAAGCCAATGGATCCTAAAAAGAGTGACATTAAAACCTACCCCTGACTTTTTATAAAGAGACTTGCTCTAACTTTTCTCTTAAAGAAATTTATTTCAGCAATCTAAAGCAATCATTAAGAGTCAGAAACTAGGCGAGGAAAAGAAATGGCACAAAATAAAAACAAATAAACAAGCCAAACTTTGAGAAGATGAGAAAAAGATCCAAAGAATATCCTTATTAAAAAAAAAAAACAACTACATATTAAATAAGAGAAAGTTGAGATTATTGCATCCATAAAACAATGATGAAGATTATAAAATAAAGCAATAAGAAAGTAAGAATTATAAATAAATGGAGAAATATTACTTAAACGAAATCCATATAAAACTGAAAAGTCAGGTGGAAATAATAAAACTCAGTTGAAAAATTAGTATATCAAGAGAAGATTTCAAAGATAGATTTTTTTTTAAGTGTTAGAAAGTTAGAAGACATGGAAGATTAATCCAGGAAGGCAAATATATTTTTAACAGAATACTAGAGGAGAGAAGAAAGACTAAAAGAACAAGGATCAAATAAACCTATATGGGAAAGAAACCAAAAGACTAGATATAAGCATGTGTAAAGCTAAATCACTTTGCTGTATGCATGAAGCTAACACAACATTGTAAAACAACTGTATTTCAATATAAATTAAATTTTAAAAAAGAGAAAAAAGAGTGGTGGTCAAAATAACCAATATCATATACAAATAATACTGTATAAGTATAAATAATGTAATGTATACTATTTATACTTATACAATATACATATATAACAATTGATGTATAAGTAAATATTTATTGATAGATTAGAAACAAAAAATTTTCACTTGTAACAAAAAAATCCATGATGTTTTGACATGGGAGACTAGGGAAGTAAGAGTAAATGGTAGTCTGCTCAGTTATCTATCTTCAGAAGAAAAAATAGGATTAGGACTAAGAGGATAAAAGAATTTATTAGCTGTGAGGATTTATAAATATATATATATTGTTTAAAATATATATATATTTTTTTAATAAGAAATATATGAGTGTTTGAGAGAGTTGAGAACAGTGACATGTGTCTGGCTTACATTAAATAGTGCTACTGAGAAATTTGTCAAAAGGAAGAAAAAAAAGACTGGAAGTAAGAGGGAAAGATAGAAATTCATGGAGAGTTCAGAGAAGTAGATCAGAAAATATAACACTCTACATCTAATCATCATATTTAAAATTTTAAAGTAAAATAAACAATTGCTAAAAATTATTTATTCACTGGGGATATTTTTAAAGCAATAATTTGGGGATTAAAAATTAAAATAAAATAAATCCTTAATTATTTAAAAGTGAGTGACAAATAGCATACAACAAAAACTTTGGGATAGAGCTGAAGAGGAAGTGTTCAAAGAAAAACTTAGTGTTACCTTGTTATAAAATAAAGAATATTAAAACTAAATTTTCACAGAAACAAGTGAAAAAGAAAGAGCCAAATAAGCACAAGGTAAAAGAAAAACATGAAATATTTTACAACAAAATAAATATTTTAAAACCTACCAAAAAATAATTGTTGATATGACTAAAAGCTGTAAAGACCTGTAAAAAAGGTAATTATAATTTGAAAAAAATTATTTCTGTTGAATAATTAATGAAATAAGTAAATTAAAAATGAAAAAAGTCATAATTCTAGATATGTAATTGATCAAATACAGTAATTAAAGATGTCTGTGTACAAATTAATATCCTGCATTTGAAAACTTAAGCTAAATGTATGTGTCCCTGGTGAAATGTCAATTACTTGGTTCAAGAAAATAGAAAAGAAAGAAAAAAAATTAAATTAAATAGTCAAATATCCTTGTGTTAGGCAAAATAATGGCCTCCTAAAGATATTTATTGTCTAATCTCTGAAGCCTGTGGATATGTTGTATTCTATGATGCAAAGGTAAATGAAGATATCAGATGAAAGTAGCTTCTATTTAAATGACTTTAAAATAGGAAGATTATCCTGGGTTATATGGATGAGTGCAAAGTAATCACAAATCCTAAATGTGGAAGAGGGAGGCAGGAAAGTTCACATTAGAGTGACAGTACATGGAAAATAACACCAACCACTGTTGACTTTGAAAATAATAGAGAGGTGTGGGCCAGGGAAGGCAGGCAGCCTGGAGAAGCTGGGACATATCAAGGGTCAGACGTTTCCAAAAAACCTTCAGGAAAAAACACACCCTTGACTTAGGAAACAGAAATAGAGACACAGAGGTAGAGAACAAATGTACGGACACCAAGAGGGGAAAGGGGGAGTGGGATGAACTGGAAGACTGGGATCGACAAATATTCACTATCAATACTGTATACTGCTAAGTCACTTCAGTTGTGTTTGACTCTTTGTGACTCCATGGACTGTAGCCCACCAGGTTCCTCTGTCAATGGGATTCTCCAGGAAGAATCCTGGAGTGGGTTGCCATTTCTTTCTCCAGGGCATCTTCCCAACCCAGGGATCGAACCTGTGTCTCTTATTGTCTCCTGCATTGGCAGGCGAGTTCTTTACCACTAGTGCCACCAGGGAAGCCCATATACTATCAATACTATGTATAAAACAGGTAACTAAGGAGAACACAAGGAACTCTACTTAATGTTCTGTGGTGACCTAAATGGGAAGGAAGTCCAAACAGGAGGGGATATATGGGTACAACTGATTCACTTTGCTGTACAGTAGAAACTAATACAACATTGTAAAAGAACTATACACCAATACAATTAATTTTTAAAAAGAAGTATTTTTTAAACTATCAAGTTTACAGTAATTTGTTATAGCAGCAAGAGAAAATTAATGCAATCCATATGAAACACACCAGGTTCCTGAGGTTAGGCTGTAAATCCTATCATACTAATTATTGTTCCTATCATACTAATTATTGCCTATCATACTAATTATTGTTCCTATCATACTAATTATTGCTAAGTCTTGTCTGACTCTTGCAGCCCTATGGACTATAGCCCACCAAGCTCCTCTGTCAATGGGATTTCCCAGGCAAGAATACTGAACTGGATTGGTTTCCTTTTCCAGGGGATCTTCCAGACCAGGGCCTGAAGCTGTGTCTTCTGCATTGGAAGACAGATTCTTTGCCACTGAACCACCAGGGAAGCCCCCCTATTATACTCAGGAGTCAGCTAAATATCATGTTATATAAATAATGAAAAAGCCCAGCAAGCTGATTAGGACCCTTTATTATTATAAAAGGACACTTTATAGAGTGATTGTGGTATTTTTAAAAGCCTGACAAAATTGATAGAATGAGATATGGAGACAAAGGGAAGAGAAGGGAAAGGAGAAGTAAGAGTGAAAAGGAATAAAGAACAAATATTGGCCAAGCTCATTAATAAACATAGTTGAAAATTAACACATCAACCATGGTCCATAACAAAAGTGCAAAGAAGCTTTAAGAACTTCATTAAATTGTATAGCATGAGGAAATTAAAGGAATAAAATATTTTCAAATCTATATTAAAAAACTCGCTACAACATATATTTCTGTGATTGGACAAAAAAGAATTAGACTCACAAGAAAATATCTACAGGGAAGAATATATGAAAATATTAATAGAGGAAAGATAAAAGGACCATTTATTGTACTGATAATATAAAAGAAAATTTCCACCGATGTCTGAAACTGGAGAAAGTCAACTTTCACCATTGTAAGACTGGACTATTTTATTAAAAATCCTTGTAAATGAAATGATACAAGTTAGTAGAACATACACATGTGGGAGATAGATGGAAACTTCTCCTACTTGAAAATCATATGGCTGTTTATCTACAGAATACCAACGAATAAAATTCTATAAAAAGTTAATGTGAAAAATAGTTATTTAACTAACCTATTTATCAGTTTGGTTCAGTTAAGTCGCTCAGTCGTGTATGACTCTTGGCGACCCCTTGGAATGCAGTACACCAGGCTTCTCTGTCCATCACCAACTGCCAGAGCTTACTCAAATTCATGTCCAATGAATGGGTGACGCCATCCAGCCATCTCATCCTCTGTCATCTCCTTCTCCTCCTGCCTTCAATCTTTCCCAGCATCAGGGTTTTTTCAAATGAGTCAGTTCTTCACATCAGGTGGCCAAAGTATTGGAATTTCAGCTTCAGCATCATCCTTCTAATGAATATTCAGAACTGATTTCCTTCAGGATGGATTGGTTGGATCTTCTTGCAGACCAAGGGACTCTCAAGAGGCTTCTGCAATACCACATTTCAATGGCATCAGTTCTTCTCTGCTCAGCTTTCTTTATAGTCCAACTCTCACATCCATATATGACTACTAGGAAAACCATGGCTTTTACTAGGCAGACCTTTGTTGGCAAAGTAATGTCTCTGCTTTTTAATATGCTGTCTGGGTTTGTCATAGCTTTTCTTCTTTCTTCTTTTTGTCTTTTAATTTCATGGTTGCAGTCACCATCTGCAGTGATTTTCGAGCCCCCCCCCCCAAAAAAGTCTCTCACTGTTTCCATTGTTTGCCCATCTAGATGGGACCAGATGCCATGATCTTAATTTTCTGAATGTTGACTTTTAAGCCAAATTTTTCACTCTCCTCTTTCACGTTCATCAAGAGGCTCTTTAGTTCTTCACTTTCTGCCATAAGGGTGGTGTCATCTGCATATCTGAGGTTACTGATATTTCTTCCAGCAATCTTGTTTCCAGCTTGTGCTTCATCCAGCCCAGCCTTTCTCATGATGTACTCTGCATATAAGTTAAATAAGCAGGGTGACAATATACAGCCTTGATGTACTCCTTTCCCTATTTGGAATCAATCATTTGTTCCATGTCTAGTTCTAACTGTTACTTCTTGACCATACATATTTCTCGGGAGGCAGGTCATGTGGTCCGGTATTCCCATTTCTTTCAGAATTTGCCAGTTTGTTGTGATCCACACCGTCAAAGCCTTTGGCATAGTCAATAAATCAGAAGTAGATGTTTTTCTGGAACTCTTTTGCTTTTTCAATGATCCAACAGATGTTCACAATTTGATCTCTGGTTCCTCTGCCTTTTCTAAATCCAGCTTGAACATCTGGAATTTCAAGGTTCATATACTTTTGAAGCCTGGCTTGGAGAATTTTGAGCATTACTTTGTTAGCATGTGAGAAGAGTCCAATTGTGCAGTAGACTGAGCATTTTGTTTATAGAAATATACAATCATGTGTATTTCAAATAATATAATGGAAAACAAACCAAAATATGAACTAGAAACAGATGTGATAAAAGTAAACAACCAGTGATCATATGAAAAAGATTTTGATTTTCTAGTATTTAGAGAATTCTAAATAGTTCATGGAAAATAGATAGGGAAACAATGGCAACAGTGAGAGACTTTATTTTCTTGGGCTCTGAAATCACTGCAGATGGTGACTGCAGCCATGAAATTAAAAGATGCTTGCCCCTTGAAAGAAAAGCTATGACAAAACTAGACAGCATATTAAAAAGCAGAGACATTACTGACAAAGTCTGTACAGTCAATGCTATGTTTTATCCAGGAGTCATGTATAGATTTGAGAGCTGGACTATAAAGAAGGCTGAACACTGAAGAATTGATCCTTTTGAACTGTGGTGTTGGAGAAGACTGTTGAGAGTCTCTTGGACTGCTAGGAGATCAAAACAGTCAATCCTAAAGGAAATCAATCCTGGATATTTATTAGAAGGACTGATGCTGAAGCTGAAGCTCCAATAATTTGGCCACCTGATGTGAAGAGACGACTCATTAGAAAAGACCCTGATGCTGGGAAAGATTGAAGGCAGTAGGAGAAGGGGACTACAGAAGACAGGATGATTGGATGTCATCACTGACTCAATGGACATGAGTTTGAGCAAGCTCCAAGAGATACTGAAGGACAGGGAAACCTGGCATGCTACTGTCCATGGGGTCACAAAGACTCAGACATGTCTGAGTGACTGAACAACAATAAGTATTTAGAAAATTTAATTAAAACAGATTATGGTTCTCAAAGGTAAAAAGAGAAAATATTATAAGTGGACAATCATGGAAATGTCAATACTATCCACTGGGAGAAAAATTAACTCTGAGTTTATTTGGCATTGAAGTTTATTAATGACAAAGGACTTCCAGAATAAGTTCACTACTAACTGAATTGCTATTCTGATATGTCTTTGGTATATCAAGTAAGTATCAATGGTCATTGAACAATAAATGGTATTTATCTATAGCATTTGTCTATCATAATATTTTTTCAAGGAATATAAAATTTAGCACAATAGAAACACAAGTATAACACTATATTAAAAAATAACAAAGAGTTTCCATTTGGTAAACATTGAAAAATTTAATAGACTCACTCATTTATAAGGATGTGGTATAATGCCTACAATTTTTAATGGACACTTGTATCTTAAGCATATAATTTCAGGTGATACATAAATTGAAGTACATGTATTATAAGTAACAATTTAATAATTAAAAAAAATTAGACAGATTTAAAAGAAACTTTAAGACATTTTTAAGTAATTAAAAACAAGTTTCAAATAATGTGTGTAAATATATATACAAAAATTTGCAGAAATGAAGCATATTGAGAACTATAAATGACTATAAATATATAAAAACCTGCCACAAGAATACACAAATGGAGGCTTCCATGGAGGTCCAGTGGTTTAGACTCTGCTACCACTGCAAAGAGCATGAGTTCCATCCCTAGTCAGGGAAGGTTCCACATGAGTTGAGGTGAGTCAAAGATTGAAAAAAACAAAGAAAAAAAAAGAATTAAAAAATATGCTAATGTGTTAATAGTACCTGTGAATGAAGAAAGCAATTGTACAGAGAGAATGAGTAAAGGAGATTTTGTATTTTGCTTTATATAATTCTCTACTGTTAGCATTCTCTGCAAAAAGATTGATTTCATATATTTTGCGGTAAATAGGCAATTGCATTTAAAATTTTAAATACAGTTAACATTGTACTGAGGTTCATTGTTCAACTAAAAAAGCATGAAGCATTCCAAGTGTACAAAAGAGACAATTTAATACAGAGATTTGGTTACACAGTTGATGGAAGAGCTGGGTAGCCAATAAGATACATTGACTCAGACAGAGATTTGCAACTACAGAAGGCCACTGGTTATTAGAATCCCCAGAACAGATCCCCTGGAGGAGGGTAAGGGAACCCACTCCAGTATTTTTGCCTGGAGAACCCCATGGACAGAGGATCCTGGTGGTCTATATTCCATCAGGTCACAAAGAGTCAGTCATGACTGAAGCGACTTAGCATGCATGCACTGGATCTCAGGGGATGGAGTCACTCAGCAAAAGCTAGAATTACCACAGGAGGTTTTTAGTACAGAAGACATCATAGTGCCATAGGTAGTCTGAGGCATAGTGATTATAGGATAAATGCTTCAGCTTTGCCCTTTCATGTCTGTCTCTGAGAACACCTGCCATCAGTGAAAACAGGTGACAGCAGCTGATGAAGTAATCTGAGAAACAGCTGCCAGGGTCATCCCACCTGACACACTTAGCAAAACATGGGAAGAATAAAGAACAGGTCTGAGGGTATACAAGTCCTGGACTGACTTGAATACTTATGATGCCCTTAATTAATTTTATGACAAAAATGCATTTAATAATCTTGCATATCAGCATTTATATTCACCATCTAATAGTAAATGTGTAGTATTTTGAGTTGGAAGAAATTTAGTACTTAGGATGTCAGAGAATAGTCTCCATTAAGACCTCTAGTATACAAGTAAAACATGACAGATTCATATATGTATCTATTGGGTATGGTTTTGGCTCTTCTGATTGTCTGTGTGAAGTCAGGCTCCATTTTCTACTTAAATCATAAAAAACAGGTTTTGAATATTTAATACACACTCAGAAGTCAGGAAATTTAACTAGACAATAGCTAGCAATGATTTCAGTTAAGTGAATATTTTATGTTTTCTCACTATTCAGACTACTGAAATTCTTGATTTCCCTCATTTTAGGATTAAATTATTAAGCAAGTTATTCTGTGAGAAAATCTTACACAAAGGCCATTAAGTGTTTCAAGAGGAAATAGAGCTCTTGAAAAACCACAGAAAAGCTAATGAAATCTAGGGACTGACAGAATTAATCTCAAAAGTATACAAGCAGTTCCTGCAGCTCAATTCCAGAAAAATAAACTACCCAATCAAAAAATGGGCTAAAGAACTAAACAGACATTTCTCCAAAGAAGACATACAGATGGCTAACAAACATATGAAAAGATGCTCAACATCACTCATTTTTAGAGAAATGCAAATCAAAATCACAATGAGGTACCATCTCACATTGGTCAGAATGGCTGATATCCAAAAGTCTACAAAAAATAAATGCTGGAGAGGGTGTGGAGAAAAGGGAACCCTCTTACACTGTCGGTGGGAATGCAAACTAGTACAGCCACAGAATACTGTGGAGATTCCTTAAAAAACTGAAAATAAAACTGCTGGGCATATACACTGAGGAAACCAGAATTGAAAGAAGCACATGTACCCGAATGTTCATCGCAGCACTGTTTTTAATAGCCAGGACATGGAAGCAACCTAGATATCCATTAGCATGAATGGATAAGAAAGCTGTGGTACATATACACAATGGAATATTACTCAGCCATTAAAAAAGAATGTTTGAATCAGTGCTAATGAGGTGGATGAAACTGGAGCCTATTATATAGAGTGAAGTCAGTCAGAAAGAAAAAACACCAATACAATATACTAATGCATATATATGGAATTTAGAAAGATGGTAATGATGACTATATGTGAAACAGAAAAAGAGACACAGATGTATAGAACAGTCTTTTGGACTCTGTGGGAGAAGGGGAGGGTGGGATGATTTGAATCACTGAAACATGTATATTATCATATGTTAAACAGATTGCCAGTCCAAGTTCGATGTATGAGAAAGAGTGCTCAGGACTGGTGCACTGGGATGATCCTGAGGGATGGGATGGGGAGAGATGTGGGAGGGGTGGTTCAGGATGGAGTCACATGTACACTCATGGCTGATTCATTTCAATGTATGGCAAAAACCACTACAATATTGTAAAGTAATTAGCCTCTAATTAAAATAAATAAATTTTTAAAAATCCTATTTCAAATATATTTTAAAAAAAAAGAAATGTAGGGAATTCTCTCTGGACTAAGCTCTTCTGTTGGACTCTGAAGAATTAGTAAGAACTATAGCTTTATTCATTCAAAATGAAAAGAGAGAAGAAAGGGGAAAAATTTATTTTAAAGATAAAAATGTAATAAATTGCCATTAATTTGCAAGAAACTATAATCAGGACACTGAACATTTTAGCTAATAACAGACTGCTTATATCATGTTTTTTGATGTGATGAGTAAAATCTTTATGATAGTCCAAAGAACACTTTGGGTGATGTTTTATGACCATAATCAGGAGCTGTTGCCACAGTCCTCACTAATCTCTGCTTCCAGCTGTAGCATATAAAATTCAACCTCCATAGGACTGTAGAACTAATTTTAAAAGATCATTATTTTCATAATCATGTTTCCTTATAGAAGGATCAGCATGAAAATCATCAGCGTTGTATTCAAAATACATCTTGGTTTGAAACTAGCCAGAGCTTTATATATTGCCACTCACCAATAAGTCACTATATATACACATACTGCTTGCTCAGTTGTGCCTGACTCCTTGGACTCCATGGACTGCAGCCCATCAGGCTCCTCTGTCCATGGGATTTTTCCAGGCAAGAATACTGCAATGAGTTGCCATTTCCTTCTCCATTTACGCACACACACACACACACACACTATGTGGACTTCCCACGTGGTGCTAGTGGTAAAGAATCTGCTTGCCAATGTAGGAGACGTCATAAGAGACCTGGGTTCAATCTCTGGGTCAAGAACATCTGGAGGAAGGCATGCAACCCACTCTTGCCTGAAATATCCCATGGACAGAGGAGCCTGACCAGCTACAGTCCATAGGGTTACAAAATGTCAGACATGGCTAAAGCGACTTAGCATGCATGCATATATTGTGTATATAGCAGTGTGTACATGACCTTCCAAAAGTCCCTAACTATCCCTTTCCCCTCCCCATCAGCAGCCATAAGTTAGTTTTCTAAGTCTGTGAGTGTCTCTCTATATGAAACATACATTGTTACCTTGATATGTAAGACCCTATCTTTATCCTTTGTTCAGTATGTACTGTGCTGTGCTGTGCTTAGTTGCTCAGTCGTGTTCTATTCTTTGTGACCCCATAGTCCGTGGGGATTCTCCTGGCAAAATACTGGAGTGGTTTGCCATGCCCTCCTTCAGGGGATCTCCTCAGCCCAGGAATTGAACTGAAGTCTCCCACAATGCAGGTGGATTCTTTACTGTCTGAGCCACCAGGTAAGCTTGTTCAGTATAATTCCCAATTTTGCACCCATTTAAAAATTATTGTTTAACACTCCAAGGGGAAGAATCTATGCTAGACTTAAATCAGTCCACTTATACCCTAAACTTCCTTCGTGCCTCATCCTCATAGATTTCAAAAAGAAAAAGGCTCTGTATTTACCTTGACTTAGGTGAAAACCCTTGTTTTTATTTCCACATAATTTAGGTATATTTAAGTATGTTCTGAAGTAGTCTAAGAGATTCTGGAACATGTTTTTTTGCAGCTGTACTTAAGCCATTTAAATGTACCTTGATAGTGTCTATTAAAGGTTGTTGCTTAATCGCCAAGACATGTCCGAGACTTTTGCAATCCCCTGGAATGTAGCCTCTAGGCTCCTCTGTCCATGGGATTTCCCAGACAAGAATACTGAAGCAAGTCACCGTTTCTTCCTCCAGGGGATTTTCCCGACACAGGGATAGAATCCACCTGTCTTCTGCACTGGCAGGTGGATTCTTTTCTGCTGAGCCACCTGGGAAGCAAACTAAATGTTGGCACATGCCATTTATGTTTCCAAAGGTTGCATCACAATCTACTAGGACCACTGACCTTCAATACCACCTGAAAGGAGTTCAAGATAGAGATCAGGAATAAAGCATTCTGCATTCTGGGGAAAACTGGCAGAATATTTTTATGAGGTTTTATGAGCCCAAGTTTTATATCTTGTCATGATCAGAAACAGTATGAAAGGCAAAAACATAGGACAAAGAAAGATGAACCCTCCAGGTCGGTAGGGGTCCAATATGCTACTGCAGATCAGTGGAGAAATAACTCCAGAAAGAATGAAAAGACAGAGGCAAAGCAAAAACAACAACCAGTGTTGGATGTGACTGCTGATAGAAGCAAGGCCATGCTATGAAGAGCAATATTGCATAGGAATCTGGAACCATAGGTCAATGAATTAAATCAAATTGGAAGGAGTCAAACAGGGGATGGCAAGAGTCAATGTTGACATTCTGGGAATCAGCAAACTAAAATGGACCAGAATGGGTGAATTTAACTGAGATGACCATTATATCTACTGTGTGGATCACAATAAACTGTGGAAAATTCTGAAAGAGATGGGAATACAAGACCACCTGACCTGCCTCTTGAGAAACCTATATGTAGGTCAGGAAGCAACAGTTAGAACTGGACATGGAACGACAGACTGGTTCCAAATAGGAAAAGGAGTATGTCATGGCTGTATATTGACACCCTGCTTATTTAACATATGCAGAGTCCATCATGAGAAACGCTGTGCTGGAAGAAGTGAAAGCTGGAATCAAGATTGCCAGAAGAAATGTCAATAACCTCAGAAATGCAGATGACACCACCCTTATGGCAGAAAGTGAAGAGGAACTAAAAAGCCTCTTGATGAAAGTGAAAGAGGAGAGTGAAAAAAATTGGCTTAAAGCTCAACATTCAGAAAACGAAGCTCATGGCATCTGGTCCCATCACTTCATGGGAAATAGATGGAGAAACAGTGGAAACAGTGTCAGACTTTATTTTGAGGGCTCCAAAATCACTGCAGATGTTGACTACAGCCATCAAATTAAAAGACACTTACTCCTTGGAAAGAAAGTTATGACCAACCTAGATAGCATATTAAAAAGCATAGGCATTACTTTGCCAACAAAGATCCACCTAGTCAAGGCTATGGTTTTTCCTGTGGTCATGTGTGGATGTGAGAGTTAGACTATAAAGAAAGCTGAGCACTGAAGAATTGATGCTTTTGAACTGTGATGTTGGAGAAGACTCTCGAGGGTCCCTTGGACTGCAGAGATCCAACCAGTCCATTCTGAAGGAGATCAGCCCTGGGAATTCTTTTGAAGGAATGATGCTAAAGCTGAAACTCCAGTACTTTGGCCACCCCATGAGAAGGGTTGACACACTGGAAAATACTCTGATGCTCGGAGGGGTTGGGGGCAGGAGGAGAAAGAGACAACAGAGGATGAGATGGCTGGATGGCATCACCAACTCAATGGACGTGAGTCTGAGTGAACTCCTGGAGATGGTGATGGACAGGGAGGCCTGGCATGCTGCGATTCATGGGGTCATAAAGTGTCAGAGATGACTGGGCGACTGAAATGAACTGAACTAAACTGTGGGAAGGAATCCCTTAGAAGAAATGGAGTAGCCATCATAGTCAACAAGAGTCCAAAATGCAGTACTTGGATGCAATCTTAAAAATGAGAGAATGATTTCTATTCATTTCCAACACAATATCCATTGTGATATTGACTCATTGGAAAAGACTCTGGTGCTGGGAGGGATTGGAGGCTGGAGAAGAAGGGGATGACAGAGGATGAGATGGCTGGATGGCATCACCAACTTGATGGATGTGAGTTTGAGTGAATTCCGGGAGTTGGTGATGGACAGGGAGGCCTGGCGTGCTGCGATTCATGGGGTTGCAAGACCCCATAACATTTCCATTCAATATCATGGTAATCCAAGCCTATGTCCCAACCAGTAATGCTGAAGAAGCTGAAGTTGAACGGTTCTATGAAGACCAACAAGAACTTTTAGAACTAACACCTCTAACAAGATGTACTTTTCATTATAGGGGACTGGAATGCAAAAGTAGGAAGTCAAGAAACACCTGGGGTAACAGGCAAATTTGGCCTTGGGGTACAGAATGAAGCAGGGCAAAATCTAATAGAGTTTTGCCAAGGGAGTGCATTGGTCATACCAAACACCCTCTTCCAACAACACAAGAGAAGACTCTACACATGTCTACCAGATGGTTGACACCGAAATCAGATTGATTATATTCTTTGCAACCAAAGATAGAGAAGCTCTATAGAGTCAGCAAAAACAAGACCGAGAGCTGACTGTGGCTTAGATCATGAACTCCTTATTGCTAAATTCAGACTTAAATTGAAGAAAGTAGGGAAAATTACTAGAACATTCAGGAATGACCTAAATTAAATCACTTATGATTATACAGTGGAAGTGAGAAATAGATTTAAGGGACAAGGATTTGATAGACAGAGTGCCTGATGAACTACGGATGGAGGTTCATGACATTGTACAGGAGACAGGGAGCAAGACCATCCACAATTAAAAGAAATGCAAAAAAGAAAAATGGCTGTCTGAGGAGGCCTTACAAAACCTGTGAAAAGAAGAGAAGCAAAAAGCAAAGGAGAAAAGGAAAGATATAGCCATTTGAATACAGAGTTCCAAAGAATAGCAAAAAAAGATAAGAAAGCTTTCCTCAGCAATCAATGCAAAGAAATAGAGGAAAACAACAGAATGGGAAAGACTAGAGACTCTTCAAGAAAATTAGAGATACCAAGGGAACATGTCCGGCAATGATGGGCTCAATAAAGGACAGAAATGGTATGGACCTAACAGAAGCAGAAGATATTAAGAAGAGGTGACAATAATACACAGAACTGTACAAAAAAAGATCTTCATAACCAAGATAATCACAATGGTGGGATCACTCACCTAGAGCCAGACATCCTGAATGTGAAGTCAAGTGGGCCTTAGGAAGCATCACTATGAACAAAGGTAATGGAAGTGATAGAATTCCAGTTGAGCTGTTTCAAATCCTGAAAGATGATGCTGTGAAAGTGCTGCACTCAATATGCCAGCAAATTTGGAAAACTCAGCAGTGGCCATGGGACTGGAAAAGCTCAGTTTTCATTCCAATCCCTAAGAAAGGCAATGCCAAAGAATGCTCAAACTACCACACAATTGCACTCATCTCACACGCTAGTAAAATTAATGCTCAAAATTCTCCAAGCCAGGCTTTACTAACACGTGAACTGTGAACTTCCAGATGTTCAAGCTGGATTTAGAAAAGGCAGAGGAACCAGAGATCAAATTTCCAATATCCATTGAAACTTTGAAAAAGCAAGACAGTTCCAGGAAAACATCTATTTCTGCTTTATTGACGATGCCAAAGCCTTTGACTGTGTGGATCACAATAAACTGTGAAAAATTCTAAAAGAGATGGAAATACCAGTCCACCTCACCTGCCTCTTGAGATCTGCATGCAGGTCAGGAACCAATAGTTAGAACTGAACATGGAACAACAGACTGGTTCCAAATCACAAAAGGAGCACGTGAAGGCTGTATATTGTCACCCTGCTTATTTAACTTATATGCCAAGTACATCATGAGAAAGGCTGGGCTGGATGAAGCACAAGCTGGAATCAAGATTGCTGGGAGAAATATCAATAACCTGAGATATGCAGATCACACCACTCTTATGGCAGAAAGTGAAGAACTAAAGAGCCTCTTGATGAAAGTGAAAGCGGAGAGTGAAAAAGTTGGCTTAAAGCTCAACATTCAGAAAAATAATATCATGGCATCTGTTCCCATCAGTTAATGGTAAATAGATAGGGAAACAGTGGAAACAGTCATAGATTTTATTTTTGGGGGCTCCAAAATCACTGGAAATGGTGACTGCACCTATGAAATTAAAAGACAATTACCTCTTGGATGGAAAGTTATGACCAACCTGGACAGAATATTAAAAAGCTGAGTCATTACTTTACGAACAAAGGTCCGTCTAGTCAAGGCTATTGTTTTTCCAGTAGTTATGTGTGGATGTGAGAGTTGGACTGTAAAGAAATCTGAGCACCAAAGAACTGATGCTTTTGAACTGTGACATTGAAGAAGACTCTTGAGAGTCCCTTGGATTGCAAGGAGATCCAACCAGTCCATCCTAAAGGAAATCAGTCCTGGGTGTTCTTTCGAAGGACTGATGTTGAAGTTGAAACTCCAACACCTGGCCACCTGATGTTAAGAGCTGACTCACTTGAAAAGACCTTGATGCTGGGAAAGATTGAAGGCAGGAGGAGAAGGGGATGACAGAGGATGAAGTGGTTGGATGCCGTCACTGACTCAATGGACATGAGTTTGGGTAAACTCAGGGAGTTGGTGATGGGCAGGGTGATCTGGCATCCTGCAGTCAATGGGGTTGCAAAGAGTCAGACACAACTGAGCTAATGAACTGAACTGATGTCTAGAAAAGAACTAATAGCTGACATCTCCTCCTTGTGACTAGACATGAGATCTATTCATGAGATCTTTTGAAAAAGTATGTGCTTGATTGCATGTATTTGTTCTTCCCCAAAATCACATATATCTTCATCTTTCCCATTGCCTCTTGGGCAGATAGCTTCTTAAAGCTGTCTAAAATGCAGCCTCTTGGGCTATAGTCCTCATTTGCCCCAAGTAAACCTTAACTCACAATTCTCAGGTTGTGATTTTTTTTTTCTCAGTCAGCAACACCTATTGCTACGTCAAATAAAGTTTGTTCCTTAATAGTAAATAACGGTTTCTCTTTATCTCTCATTTTTCTTGATAGAATGTAGGATAGGTTCCGGGAGCCAGTGTGAGGAATCTCTCCCATGGCAAAGGTCATGAGGAAGGAAGCCTGACAAAACGCAAAGCAGTGATCTGGCTTCAGGGGTTCCCCCTGGGTTTTCCTGAGCATCTACCCCAAACCAAAATCTGTCTGTTCACTGTCTGCTATACTATACTCTTCTGACATTACCACCTTTTCTCTGGAAAGAGTTAACTCAGGGCTTCAGTTAACAGTCTACTGCATATGAAAAGAATGTTTCAGCTCAAACCCCTTTGATGGCTCTCTAACTTGCCTAACAGTTGGGAACTTTTACAATTTATGGATTGTTTACAGCCCCCAACCGTGAGAGGCTCGAAGCTTAAAATATCTTAAAGATATAGAGCCTTTTAGAGTTAAGAATCAGTTTGGTGAAGAGTTTGTTGAGTCAATGACTGCTGCCAGGTCTCCATATTCTTTATCTTTAAGGCACCTGAAAGATATTGATCAATGTAATTGGGATATAGGAATAGGAATATAGTAGTTTTGATGTTAGCAACACTAGACTTTTGAGTTACTTACTTTTCTTTGTTATATATCACTGAACTCCTCTTGTGTCCTTGCTATGTAAGAATGTAACTTTATTTAGTGCTTTCTGAGAGTGGCACCAGACTTTGGGAAGAACAACACTTTTAAGACAAACAAGTCTTCTGGTTGACAAACCCTTATCAGAAAAGGGCCGTAAAATGTTAATTGGCCTTCTGGCTAGAAGATGATGTAAATCACCTAAGACTTGTGTATACAACTAGGTATGCAGAGAGAAAGCCTGGTCTCAATAAGATTCAGGGCCACTGATGCTGCATAATTTCATATTATCCATTAATCTCTATGTACAAAAAAAGGTATAAAAGGCCTTTACAACAATAGAGGAGGGGCCAGTCGCTGGAAAGACTGGTTTCCCCCATGCGGTCTATTCTCCTTCTCTTCTTTTCTGGCTGAATTCCCATCTGGGGCATGGAGGCTCGCCATGTCTACTTACTTGCCCCGGCTTCTAAGATCCACGCGAGAGGGAGCCCAAGGTGGGGCACCCCCGCTATTCAAGAGGACGCTGGTGGCCTAATATAGATGGTGAAAGTTCCTTGTCTTGGAACTTTATTGGTTTTCCACGTAAACCAAGTTATTCAGAATCTTTTCTCCACTAAAATTTCCTACTATACTATTTCTTCCTAATCTCTCTTTATATTTCTAAATAAATAAGTTTTTCCTCGCCACACCATCCCCGCTTCAAATTAACCTGGATCCACCAGGGTTGGACCCCGGCAGATAGGACTACAGTATTTGCCAATGTATTCTACATTTGAATGCATCTTATTTTACCAATATACTCTTGATAATGTCACTCCTATATTTTATGTTCTCCTCTATTGGTTTATGATATAATTATGCCAATTATCTTCTTAGAGCTATCCACTAGAATTTCTTTCTCTCTCTTTGCTATCTTTTTCCAGCCAGAAACACTGTTAGTTCACTCAGCTAGTTACTTTCAACAATATTGGAAGGTAAAAGGGAAGCTGGCAAAGAAACTCTGCAAAGACTGCATAAGCAATGGAGAAATCGATTTATTTACTTAAAAATGTACTTATCAACACAAATTCCCAATGTTCCCAAATCGCCCTTGTTGCAGTTGCTTAGTTCCAGAAATATCCAAACTGTCTTTGCAACCTGTAATTTGATATACTGAGTTTCCTTCACTCTCAGTTCAGTTCAGTTCAGTTGCTCAGTCGTGTCCAACTCTTTGTGACCCCATGAATTGCAGCACGCCAGGCCTCCCTGTCCATCAGCAACTCCAGGAGTTCACTCAGACCCACGTCCATCGAGTCAGTGATGCCATCCAGCCATCTCATCCTCTGTCGTCCCCTTCTCCTTCTGCCCCCAATCCCTCCCAGCATCAGAGTCTTTTCCAGTGAGTCAACTCTTCACATGAGGTGGCCAAAGTACTGGAGTTTCAGCTTTAGCATCATTCCTTCCAAAGAAATCCAGGGCTGATCTCCTTCAGAATGGATTTGTTGGACCTCCTTGCAGTCCAAGGGACCCTCAAGAGTCTTCTCCAACACCACAGTTCAAAAGCATCAATTCTTCGGCACTCAGCCTTCTTCACAGTCCAACTCTCACATCCATACATGACCACAGGAAAAACCATAGCCTTGACTCTAGTAAGCTTCATATTTACCTTCCAGTATCCTACTGTGCTCTCTCACTTTGTTTCCCCATCTCGCTGCCTTTTCATCATTGTTCTACAGCTGATGGATGCATAGGAAACCACTTAGAAACAGAAACAGTATGACATTATCTTTTACAGGACTGGACAATAAGAAAGTCCTCTCTCTAGTATGGAAACAAGAAGGAAAAGAAGACAGAACAGTCAGCTCCTTTATATGCTTGGAGTAAGAGGAATTACACAGTTGCATAAATTAGGCAGTTAGAGAGATGTAAACATATTAAAAGACTTCTATTGTGCCATTTCATATGCCTTCTATTATATCAAATCATAACAACCCTGTGACAATAATATTCAGAATAGCAGCCAGCACTTATCTAATTGGAAAAATGACAGTAATTTCTCCATGACCTTAGGACATATGCCTGGAGGCAGCTCTCTATACGTTAATTCAGTGCCTAGAGAAAAGTTATTGGTAGGAGAATCAACACATTTTGTTTGTTTAAATTAGGCTTGGAGAACCAAGAAAGTTCCTGAGTTATACAGCTAGAGTAAAATTTTATGGATTAAAATCCAAGTTCTTATCATCCTAAATCTAGGCCTTTTCACCAATTTTTTTGATACAGGAGACATTGTTTTAACTCTTCTCTCTTAAACTTTCTCTGTTCATCTGGACTTAAATAGTATTCCATAGGTTCTTTTTTAAACTATTATTTTGTTTACTTATGTGTTTTTGTCTGCACTGGGTCTTTCTTGCTGCACTCAGGCTTTTGCTAGTTGTAATGCCCAGGCTTCTTATTGTGACAGCTTCTCTTGTTGCACAGTATGGGCTCTAGGGTGTGCAGGCTTCAATAGTTGTGGTGCATGCACTTTTAGTTGCCCCTCAGCAATCTTCCTGGACCAGGGATTGAGCCAGTGTTCCCTGCATTAGCTGGCAGATTCTTAACCACTGGACCACCATTGAAGTCCCATATTGATTCTTAAGACACTTACATCTCTCTTCTATCATCTCCCCAAAGCAGATTTTTTTAAATATTAAAATATTTAAAAGATCTAAATGACACTTAATGAGAATGCTAAGAATAGTTTATTGTGCTACTTTTTCAGATACATTATTTTTTCCCAAAACTACCTTATTTTTTTGCTACTTATATTCATAAAGTTTCCCTTTTCACATTTTGTTTAGCCTCATCCTGAAAACCTAAACTCAATGATAACAGGGTCATTGCTTGTCTTATTCAATACATCAATACCAGTAAAATGGTACAGAGTGAACATGTGATAAATACTAACTAATTAAATTGTTTGACACCAGTTATTTGTTTAAATAAATGAATTCAATGGTTTTCTTTCTTTTTATTCAGAGCACTGTAACAAGGTTGGAAAGAGGGATGTGTGATAATCACCTTGAGTAATACACTGCTGTGTTGTGCTCAGTTGCTAAACTCTATCTGGTTCTTTGGGACCCAATGAACTGGGGCCCTCCAGAGTCATCTGTCCATGGGATTTTCCAGGCAAGAATGCCGGAGTTGGTAGCCATTTCTTCCTCAAGGGGACCATTCCCACCCAGGGATTGAATCTGTATCTTCTGCATCTACTGCATAGGCAGGTGGATTCTTTACCACTGAAGCCACCTGGGAAACTTTCAGTATACTGCTAGAAAGAGTGAAATAAAAAAAGTACATGTTCTACATAAGAGAGAAAGGGAGGAAAATCCCATTTTACCTGTAATACCTATCACCCCATAACCCCTCACCTCTTCTTAACTTTGGTTTTCAGTTGAGAAATTACATTATATATATAATACTAAATTTTACCTTATTTTATATGAAAGCAGATATAACACTCACTTTTTCTCTGTGACAACTTCTTATACAAGCCTTATATCTGTTTCATTTCTAAGTCTCTCTTCACGGACCTACTTCTTCAGCCAGATTTTTATATAAGAATAGTTGCACTAGCCTATGTCAGATGTATAGTTTTAAAATACCAATATTCTGAATATTTCTGAGAATAGATATTTTGTTTATTGATTTTAGATTTCTGGAGTCTGTGATCTAAGTGCAAAATAAGAGATACCAGGAAGTCAAAGGAAACGAATGAGCTCCCCAAAATGGGTATGAAATTGCTAACACAGAAAGTCTTCTCCAGGTGTGGAAAGCTTAACCCTATGATCAAACAGACCCTTGGTAGTACAAGTATGAGTAGTAATCACATGAGATAAGCATAAAGGCAAGATCTTTTAAATGGTGGTGATGTAATGCTAAGATTAGAAGACATTTCTTTATTTTCTTATAAAGATATCTTGGTTCCAGAAACGGGAGATAGTCAAATATATGATCCCACTAGAAGGGAAACATACAGAAAAGCTATAAGTTGTTTGTTAGCAAAATATTTATTAATCGAATAGGTATATATTATTCTAGACACAAGGGGTATAGAAATGAGCAAATGTGTGCAGTAGGGTTTTGGAAACAAAAATACACAGGCATGAAAACAGAATCCAAAATAGAAATAAACACTTCATGTATTTAAGATACAATATCTAGAGTAAAAGGAGTAAACTTGGGTCAATGGCATATCTATGGAAAAATTATTTGACAATAATATTATCTGAAGTAACTAAGAGGAATGAAAAAAAGCATAAACCTCATTTTGTTCAGATTTCACTTCTTTACATTTTTTCTCTGCTAATTTTGCTGTGTATCCTTTTACTGTAATAAGTCATAATCATGAGTAAAACTATACAGATTCCTGTGAATATTCCCCTAACATAGTTGGTGTCATAAGTGGGATGTGCTCTCAAGACCTTGACCTACTGAAATATGGCAAAAACATTGTTTGGGAAAAGGATATCAAAGGGCAGGGAAGGATATACCTTGCTGTGTGTTCATAAGTTACTATGATATGAAAGAGCAGCTGAACTGCTGTCTACTGTAAAAGGTAAAATTTACATATGGAATTTTAAAATGATATTTCTATTCCAGTAGAATCAGCTTGTTGGATCCTCTCCCTATTTTTGGCAATCTTACTCAAGTGAGGAGAAAATAATGCAGTCTTGGTAATGTCTTTGATTGTTTTGTCTCTCCTCCCAATGGAAGGAGAAACAAAGAGACTGAACATTCCCAGATGTGAGCTTTAGATAGTCCAGCAATGTTAGAAGTTTGCATTTTCTCTCCCCCAAGTGAGAAAAAATAAATAAATCAGTTACCAGAATTGGACAGAAGCTTTACATAAACCATAATGAGGATAAAAGGAAAAATATTCTTGCCACTTCTTCCTACTAATTGCTGTTTCTACTGCAGCAGACCTCCTGCCCCCACTGTGCATTCCAACTGAATCTCTTCTGGCAACTGTAAACTTAAATCTGTACATGTGGAATTTTCTGATAGAAGTTATAATAAATTGGCAATAGCATGAAAGGGAGATTTTTAATTGGTTTTGTACTATGTGATTATTGCATATGCATACATAAAATTTCTGTAAGTGCTTGTAATTTCATAAATTCTGGAGGGAGCATCACACTCAGAGAAAGCTGCAAAGAAATGTGCATACAGGATACAGATCCCTTGCTTTTTATCATGGGTGGATTTGTTATAATTTAAATTCTTGAAGTATTTTTAAAAATGTGCCTTTGTAACTGATGTTTCTGATTCTGATTTTTTTCTCATTATTAAAACATCTGAATAAAGGGAGATGCATGAATAGAGAGTCAATCTCCAGATGCAGATACACTTTGGATGCTGTAAACAGTTTTTAATTGCTAATGAGCTTTAGTAAAATCAGATATCTGACCCTTCAAGGCAGATAGTTTTCTAGCCAAATGTGCATATTTTTGAGTGAATCAATTTGGACTATAAGACTTACCAGACAAGAAAGCTCAGGAAATATTTGCTTGTCACTTGGAGTTGGAACACAGCTGTCTGGTCCTACTGAAATCTCAGCTTCGTGGCTGCTGAAGAAACGCCACTGGTCTTTTTTAGAATCTGAGTTTAGATACTCATTGCCTGGATCTAACTACAAGCTAAAACCTAATATTATCTGTTATGTGCTGTTCTGGCCTCAGCATGTGCTAGGCTAAAATGAGGCAGACGTAGACTTAATAAACAGAACTCAGATTTCATGAGTGTTGCACGTTTAGGATCTCCCTCTGTGGGATCATAAACTATGAAAATATCCTTGATGCTGACTGGACCATCTGTGTCACATACAAATGCCCATGGAAAAGGGCTTATTCTCTGATGCAATTATCTGAGTTCTTGACCAATTTTATATTTCTGAGACTGATTGCTTTACTAACTTGTGATCTCTGCCAAAGGCCAAAAGTTGGGAAGAGGACACATGATGGGGACAGTGAACCCTCCAACCACTCCTGACATCTGAGACTCGACCTACTGGGGAATACCTCCCTACTGTCTACTTGTTTTTGGTTTTCTTATTAGTTATAGTTTGCAGTAACAAACTGATAACTTAGGTCTACTTCTCTCACCTCTCTCCTGGTGCCCTAACTCAGTGAGGCAATTTTGTTATTAAATGCAGCTGTTTACAGAAAGAATTAATTGTGTTTGGTAGGTTTATCAGTAGGTAAATGATTAGATTGAAAGAGAAGAACAAGGAATGTATAAAATGATTTCAAAATTGTTTGAAAATTCAGGACTATGTTTGAATTTCTAAACATGAAGTATCTGTTGTATGTGTACATGCATGTTAAGTCACTTTAGTTGTGTCTGACTCTTTGAAGCCCTATGGACTGTAGCCTGTCAGGCTCCTCTGTCCATAGGATTCCCCATCCAAGAATACTGGAGTGGGTTGCCATGCCCTCCTCCAGGGGATTTTCACAACCCAGGGATCGAACCTGAGTCTCTTATGTCTCCTGTATTGACAGGCAGTTCTTTACCTCTAACGCCACATGTGAAGCCCATCTGTTGTATACAAAACATGTTTTCTGTTTGTTCATTTTTGCTTTACTCATTTATTTCTAATGAGAAAATGCTTGTGTACAACTCTTTTAGATACAAGAGCTATAAGATCATTTAAGTGAGAGTAGGCTATAATTGAAAAAAGTGTTAAGTTATGATTGCTGAATGAGACTTGTTTTCTTGTTAATACCAGAGTAAAAACAAAACCCTGGCATATGGACAGGCAGGGGAATGAAGGATTAATAATACTTATTTTTCAAAACTGTTCCTGGAAGATTTTCCCTCCCACCAATGAAAAGAGAAAAATACCCAGTGATGACTTTCCAAGCTGATGAGAGCATTTGGAATCAATATTACTGCTGGGGCTATGATCACACCTGTCTCTAAGACAGCAGGGGGTGGCCTCAGAACTTTCCACATAGAACACCTCCAGATGCCATTCATATTTGCAATGAGGATGAACTGGCCTCAGGGACAAGCAAAACTATTTTTGCTTGTCCTCAGGCTGTTTGAAACCAAGAACTGAACTGAGTTAAGTGGACTGACTGGACTTAGAATCCTAGGGCAATAGGCCCCAGAGTGGAAGGCCACAACAGGGGTCCTAGTAATTTATACTGCTTAATTAATATAAATCCATTTTGGGGAGCCCTAACAATGGCAAATTCTTTATTGTATTATAATCTACTGCATTGTCCTCTGGGATTATACTTCTTGTGTGTTTATTCTGTTAAGACACTGCCTTACCCGAAGGCAATCAGGTCAACTTAAACTTACTGAGCAGAACTCAGTTGTCTCTAAATTAATGCTGTTGGGCCAGTAAACAAGGGTAAGGAGGAAAGCACTTGTTTAAGATAAGACTTTCATGGGAAATGAATGGATTGTTTTTTTCAGTCTGACCATCTTTAATAGTGGTTAAAAGCAGACTGATATTTGTTGCTGACAGGAGTAACTTCAACCCAATGTGCAAAAAATGTGCAGGTATCTGTTTGTACTTGAGATACATAAGACCAATACTTCTGTACTACTTACAACACTTAAAAGAGTTTAAATGTATTGATTTAAGGAAGGATACTGCATCTATTTTATGGATAATCAAGTGCTACTGTGCTGTGCTTAGTCACTCTGTCATGTTCGACTCTTGCCATGTCCTCCTGCAGGGGATGTTCCTAAACCAGGGATCGAACCTGGGTCTTCTGCATTGCAGGAGGATTCTTTACCATCTGAGCCACCAGGGAAGCCTTAATCATGTGCTACAGAGAGTCCAAAAGCTTGATGACATAGTTTTAAGTTACACAAAAAGGTAGCCAAAGAGGCATACCTGTTCTTGTCCCAATTTTGATCCTAAACAAAAATCAAATTTCAAAATCAGTTAGGAATTATTTTAATCTAGGAAATTGTGGAATTGTTGCAAATGTGCAACCCTGAGATTCAGGTTTCTATACTCCCTTTTCTAATCCTCTCACTACAGGTCCAACCCATAAATGCCATTGGCTGCAGAGTCTATGAGCCCTAAGGTTATCACTGGGATAACACTGCGATTTGGTGGGTTCTACTAATAATAGCTTTGCGTAAATGTGCCTTGACCAAAGGGCAAGAGGTGGGCTGTGCAGAGACAAGTTTAAATAACAGGACTGAAACTTCTGTCCTTAGTAAAGCCTGCTTGCAAGGCTGGCCTTGGCCTGAGATCTGTTAACTTAGATTTCAAGGGGGTTCCAGTCATCCCTAAAATGGATAAAAGTGGTTCACTGTGCCTAAATTGTCTGTACAAACAATAAGTTTTATGCTGAACACCTGCTTTTCTTCTTAGAGTCCAGTATTTTAATTTGTGATAGCCAGAGTGTGCCTACATGATCAACTCTGAATAAATCCTGGACCACTGAGTCTCTAAGATTAGTGACAGTATTTTACACATACTGTAACAGCTCACTGCTAGAGAAACCATGTATGTACTAGGAGAGAACGTTTGGAAACTTGTGCTGGATTTCCTTGATACTTTTCTGCACATGGTTTTCCCTTTGCTGTTTATCTTGGTATGAGTTTGTTTACCAGAACGGTGTAACACAATACCATAGACACCGTGGTTTAAACAACAGAAATTTATTTTCTCAAATTTCTGGATTCTAAAAGTTCAGTATAGACATGTTGACAGGGTTGGTTCCTCCTGGGACTTGTCTCTCTGGGTTGCAGATGGTGCCCACTTTCTGCTTCTTCACATGGTTATTTCTCTTTTCATGTACTCCTCTCTTCTCTCTGTGTGCCTAAACCTCTGCTTCTTATAAAGACATCAGTCATATTGAATTAAGACCTACCCCAATGGCCTCAATTTTACTTGAAAAGTGAAAGTGTTGGTTGCTCAGCTGCGTCTGACTCTTTGTGACCCCATGGACTTTAGCCCACCAGGCTCCTCTGTCCATGGGATTCTCTTGGCAAGAATACTGGAGTGGGTAGCCATTCCTTTCTTGAGGGGATCTTCCAGACCCAGGGATTGAACCTGGGTTTCCTGCATTTCAGGGGGATTCTTTACTGTTGGAACCACCAGGGAAGCCCTCATTTTAACTTAAATTCCTTTTAAAGGCCTTGTCTCCAAATAGTCACAGATTGAGATACTGGGGATTAAGACTTCAATATATGAATCTGAGCGGAGAAGGCAATGGCATTCCACTCCAGTACTCTTGCCTGGAAGATCCCATGGATGGAGGAGCCTGGAAGGCTGCAGTCCATGGGATTGCTGAGGGTTGGACACGACTGAGCGACTTCACTTTCACTTTTCACTTTCATGCATTGGAGAAGGTAATGGCAACCCACTCCAGTGTTCTTGTCTGGAGAATCCTAGGGACAGGGGAGCCTGGTGGGCTGCCATCTATGGGGTCGCACAGAGTAGGACACGACTGAAGTGACTTAGCAGCAGCAGCAGCAGCGTATGAATTTGAGAAAAGGTTGGGGGCTGTGATTAAGCCCATAACAGTATCCATTGCTGTTATAAGGATATAAAGATATATAAGCCATAGCCATAAGGACAACCATATGCTGAGTTCTGTGAGTCCTCCTCATGAATTATCAGAACTGGATGTGGCATTAGGGGCTTTCAACAAAATCAGTGTATAGTCATTTTTGTAAGTGTCCTGTGTGTGCTTGGTATTGTTAGGTAGTTAGAATAGGAAAAAGGAGTCCAAAATAGTGGTGGCTAAAAGACAAAGAGAGGGAAATTACATGAGAAAAGAACAAATGAAGGACCAGAGTGAGAACTTCAGGTGAAAAAAAAACAACCCTCCTGGCTAGCCCAGTTAACAGAGAGCAGGCTTAGGGGGAGGAGAAAAAACATATAAAACGAGGAGCCAAAATTGAGCCCTGTCTTTCTTTTGGATCAGCCCACCCTCACACCTTGAAGATGTATTTCCTTTGCCTGCCAAATAAAAACGAGCTATAACACTGGTCTGCCATTTAAACTGAGCTGTAACTGAGCTGTAACACTGTCCTCAATTTAAACTGAGCTGTAACCAAGCTAGAACACTGGTCTGGCATCTCAAATTTTGCTGTGGAGAGACAGAAGGGAGGAAATTATACACTCCTATGACAGTATGAAAAAAGATTATTTACCAATTTGTGGGTATATCATTTTACATGTATAAATTTTGTCAACTTTGTTAACCATGTTGTCGTCATGGTAATTTTTTTTTCTGAAATATTTTTTGGTGCATTTTTTATTTTATCCTTCTGCTGGTTTTCTTTCATGCTTCTTTCCTCTCTCTTTACCTTGTTATTTTTGCAGTATTTATCAGGTGTTTAGTTGAAAAATTTAGGAATTCCTTTGTAGAAAAGAGAATTTACTTTTCCTCTTGCAAGGTGCCTGGATACAATGGCAAATCTAAATCAATTCATTCAACTTAAGGATTTGAAATGATTTGAAATTACAGCCACTAAGGCTGAACTACTTCAAATTAATCCTTAATTTGGGGATATAACTTTTAAAAATCTAATGTACATTTTTTCATCCAAGCCTCTCAAGGCTGTTGATACCTCTGATATACTTCTCAGGCATTTAGTTTTTTTTTACTCAATTAAAAAATCCCCTAGAGGAAATGCTTCTCAGTTTTATTTCTCTGAATTTCCATTTTCTCTTAGATCTTCTTTGAAAAATATTTTACAATCTTGTAAGAAATCAGGATTTCTTTTTACATTTTATAAAGCACATCTGATCATCGTCAGTAAGTAGATAACTCCAAACTAACTAGTACAAAAGTAGAGGCCCTTTTAGCCTTCATTTCTCATTTAGCAAATATAATATTTCCACTTATTTTGAAGGTTTATTATGATGGCAAAATTAGATGTTTGAGACAGCCCTTTGAGAAGTTTCTTGGCTATAGTCTACATATTCAAACTTTGTCTTTTCTTCATTTGATCTAGTTAGTAAAAGAAGTAAATCTCTTGGGATAAACCTTTTTCTAATGTATTTTTTGAGTCAATGATGCATTTATCTATCACATGAATGCTGCACTGTGAGAAAAGCAATTTTAGCTTTATTTATTAAAAAAAAAAAAACGTTCTCAGTCCACCTAATATCTTTTTTTTAAGATTAATTCAAGTTCTTTATCTTTCTGGTAGATGACTATGATCTACTTTTCTCTTAATAAATATCAGTCTAAGCTTTCTATTATATTGTATACTAATATTGCTTGGAAATGTGCTTAAATCCCACAATTATCTAATGAGAAGCAATGGCATTTATAGTAAGAACACTGTAGAAGTTACTATGGGAAAAGACATGTTCATACAGTCAATGCTATTTTTTTTTTTTTGCCACATCAAGAGGCATGCGGGATCTTAATTCCCTGATTAGGAATCAAAACCACGTTCCCTGCAGTGTAAACATGAAGTATTAACCACTGGATTATCAGGCATCCAATAATTGGATTTTGCATCCAATTATTTCAAAATATTTTCAGATGTCTTATAAGTTAAAAAAATAAAAAATATACTCTGTAGTGCTAAAGAAGTATTTTGAGGAAATATAGAGGAAACAAGTTATACAATTTTGACATAATGCATTTCCAAAAGAACTTCTATTACCAGTAGTAAGCACTAGGGAAAAGAAAGCTCTAGACCTCTCCTTAGCAAGCATAAGTTTATTTCATGCTTTATCAGCTCTTCTAGAAAAGCAGAGTCTCACTGACAACTTAAATTTTCAGTGAATTTTATTTTTAAAAGTAGCATAAATGTAAGACCAGAAACTATAAAACTCCTAGAGGAGAACATAGGCAAAACACTCTCAGACATAAATCACAGCAGGATCCTCTATGATCCACCTCCCAGAATTCTGGAAATAAAAGCAAAAATAAACAAATGGGATCTAATTAAAATTAAAAGCTTCTGCACAACAAAGGAAAATATAAGCAAGGTGAAAAGACAGCCTTCTGAATGGGAGAAAATAATAGCAAATGAAGCAACTGACAAACAACTAATCTCAAAAATATACAAGCAACTTATGCAGCTCAATTCCAGAAAAATAAACGACCCAATCAAAAAATGCGCCAAAGAACTAAATAGACATTTTTCCAAAGAAGACATACGGATGGCTAACAAACACATGAAAACATGCTCAACATCACTCATTATCAGAGAAATGCAAATCAAAACCACAATGAGGTACCACTTCACACCAGTCAGAATGGCTGCCATCCAAAAATCTGCAAGCAATAAATGCTGGAGAGGGTGTGAAGAAAAGGGAACCCTCCTACACTGTTGGTGGAAATGCAAACTAGTACAGCCACTATGGAGAACAGTGTGGAGATTCCTTAAAAAATTGCAAATAGAACTCCCTTATGACCCAGCAATCCCACTGCTGGGCATACACACCGAGGAAACCAGAATTGAAAGAGACACATGTGCCCCAATGTTCATCGCAGCACTGTTTATAATAGCCAGGACATGGAAACAACCTAGATGTCCATCAGCAGATGAATGGATAAGAAAGCGGTGGTACATATACACAATGGAGTATTACTCAGCCATGAAAAAGAATTCATTTGAATCAGTTCTGATGAGATGGATGAAACTGGAGCCTATTATACAGAGTGAAGTAAGCCAGAAAGAAAAACACCAATACAGTATACTAACACATCTATATGGAATTTAGAAAGATGGCAATGACGACCCTGTATGCAAGACAGGAAAAAAGACACAGCTGTGTATAACGGACTTTTGGACTCAGAGGGAGAGGGAGAGGGTGGGATGATTTGGGAGAATGGCATTCTATCATGTATACTATCATGTAAGAATTGAATCACCAGTCTATGTCTGACGCGGGATACAGCATGCTTGGGGCTGGTGCATGGGGATGACCCACAGAGATGTTATGGGGAGGGAGGTGGGAGGGAGGTTCATGTTTGGGAACGCATGTAAGAATTAAAGATTTTAAAATTCAAAAAAAAAAAAAAGATTCAGCTCAACAACAACAACAACAAAAATAAAATAAAATAAATAAAATGCAATTAATTGACTGAAACATAGTGATAGCAGTAGAAACCATTTTACCCAGACTTAGATCCTTGTTCTGCATAAAATTTGATACCTCCTAAAAGTCTGTATCCAGTTATGTAATATTACAAGCAATCTAATGTTATTTAAAGCTTAAAACTGTAGTCAAAACACAAGTAAAATGTCATATTATAAAAAAAAAAAAGTAGCATAATACTATTGAAAATAAAGGAGATGATGGAGGTTCCAAGCACAGTAGTATAGTCTTTTCTACAGAACTGATGGACAACTAGAGCATATTTGTGAAGTTATATTTATTAATAGTATAATATTTATAATCCAATTCAATGGATTTTTCATTAAAGAAATTGTGCAATGAAGCAATATTAATGGATACATTTGTTTGATGATATTTAAGTTTGAATTTTTATATATTGCATATTTTTAAAGCAATATTGCTTATAGTAAAACGAGGATGAATGTAAGGAAATTGAATTTTGATTTGATATTTATTTCTTTTGATAGTTCATTATCTATCTACTCTTCACTGGAGGAGTGAGTGAAACTGTGAGTTTCCTTTGGAAAATTATCCTTTGTTCATCATACTCTCTTAATTCCACCTTCATCTGGTTGAGAGAATGTGACTCAGTAGAGCAATCAGACTCTTTCTGTTGGGAATTAGAGTTTTGAGCAGCGTAATGAGAATAACAAAATGTTTGGAGCTCATTTATCCCAGTGATAGCGGGATGAAGAGTTCTATCTGTTTTGCTACCATGGCCCCAGAGGATACCTTGGGTCCTGTCCTCTGTATTTCTTAATCACACTGCTTTCATTTACTTGTTCCATATCAATTCCTTCCAGGAATCTTGCCTTTCTTTTATAAGTCAATCGGAAGTGTTTTATGCACAGTAGTGCCTAACAAATTGGTGATTTTTACACAGAAAGCACATGGAGTAATAGGTAAAATACTTAGGCAAAAGTCTGTCTGCTTGTGCTAAACTTATCTTCTGCAGTGTTTCCAAAAACTGCTTCTGTGAGAATCACTGACCTTCAGAAACATGTTATGTTTCTGAATTCATTCAGGCTCTTGATCATGAAGATCAGGCAAAAGTATGTTTTGTTTGTTTATTTTATTATTGCTGTGTTTTTCATTTTAGCTTATTTTTTATTGTGGTTTTCTATTATAACAAAGAAAACATATTTTACTGTAAGTTCTAAAAGAATATTTCATATTTTCCTCCTTTTACCTACAGTCATGCAATCTTAAAGTATGCTGCTGCTGCTGCTAAGTCGCTTCAGTCGTGTCCAACTGTGACCCCACAGACGGCAGCCCACCAGGATCCCCCATCCCTGGGATTCTCCAGGCAAGAACACTGGAGTGGGTTGTCATTGCCTTCTCCAATATGGTTTACCTTAATTTTTACAATATCCTTTATCTTGGGTCAGTAGCATTTTTTTTATTTTTATAGAAATATTTTAAAGCAGTATAAAATACCAAATAACTTATCAAGATTTATATTGAAAAACATAGTTCCCTGATTCATTAGTTTCCTATTCTTATTTTCACTCCTCTGTCTTTAAACCATCTTAGCTTCTCCTTCTTGTATTTATTTCATATTGCTAAATAATTAGTAATTTTTTCTAATTCTTCAATTTTGCATAATAATTATCATAATTTATGTTGGTCAGCACTCTTCAGTGAACCAGTACCAATGGGATATACATTATTATTGTATAAATATTAATATTATCTATTACTATATGTTTTACATTATCTTGTTATGTATGTTCCTATTATAGGATATATCTGCATTAATTTATTTATTACATCTTTATTGTTTATTTGTGTATATATATATATATTACAAGGAATTACGTCATGAGATTATGGAGACTTGAGAAGTCCAAAGATCTATTGTTGGCAATCTGAAGACTCACTTATTTCAAAAAGAAAAAAAAGTTATGTCATTTGGAACAAGATTGATACCATGTTTGGGGGAAGGAAAAATTTAAACTTCCTATATGCTACTATTGCTAGAAAGAAGGATTCTTTCAGGGATGCCTATTGGGGATGACTAATGTTAAAAGGACACAAGGAACCATGTTAAAGGGGTTTATAATGAGTGACTGTGACAATTTTAAATTAATAATGACAGGGAAAAACTTTCACAATTTATGGAAGCAAATTCAGTTCTTGAAAGGTCATGATATCATAGTAACATATGAATGTGAGAGGCTTGTAAACGAGGTTTCCCTGGTGGCTCAGATGGTAAAGCATCTGTCTGCAATGCAGGAAATCCCAATTTGATCCCTGGGTTGGGAAGATCTGCTGGAGAAGGAAATGGCAGCCCAATCCAGTACTCTTGTCTGGAAAATCCTATGGGCAAGGGAACCTGGTAGGCTATGGTCCACGGGGTCACAAAGAGTTGGACCCGACTGATTGACTTCACTTTCACTTTATGAATGTGAGAAATTAGCATAAAATATATCAATTGAGATACAGAAGTAGGAGGGTATATATGCATCAACTTTTTTCCATTAAGTATACGTTTTTTAATAAACTGCAAAGATGTGGATGTCCTTATTTTTCTCAGAGTAATAAAGAATAGTAAATTCTGAGGTGGGGGCAAGGAGTGCTAAATATGAAAATAGTTCTAGAAAGGTTAGTGGCTATATTATAAATAAGGAAAAAGAACTCAATGCTATACATATATACATATATATAGGATCCTGCAATGTGCTTAAGTTTGGTGTATTGGCTAAACATTCCATAGAGGAGAACTTAACATTGCAGATTTGATTCTTCATCTAACATAGAAGAAATCTTTTGAGGGACCTATTAAATGGAATCATATACAGATAAAATATTTTTATGTTGGCTTGTGTGTTTCTTGTTTTTCCCAAACTTTTCATTGTAGTAAAATACACATAGCAAAAACTTTACAATTATAACTACTTCTAAGTGTGTTTCTGTGTTAGTTGCACAGTCATGTCCAACTCTTTGTGACCCCATGAACTGTAGCCTGCCTGGCTCCTCTGTCCAAGGGATTCTCCAGGCAAGAATATTGAAGCAGGTTGCCATTTCCTTCTCCAAGGGATCTTCCCGACCCAGGGATTGAACTGGGGTCTCCTGCATTACAGGCAGATTCTTTACCATTGGAGTTACCAGTGAGGCCCCTTTTAAGTACTAATCCAGTGGAATTAAAATACATTCATGATTATGTCCTACCACCACAATTGCTTAGCCACCAGGGAAGCCCTTAATATCTAAGAACAGTCAAAACTTTAGAATATATAATACCAAAAATAAGAGCACGTATAATTTGGCTCTAAAATGGGGTTAAAAATTCTTACAGGCATACATTAGAGATACTGACGTTTTGGTTCCAGACCATAATCATTCCACTATCACAATAAAACAAATCATACAAATGTTTTGTTCCTTCACTGCATATAAAAATTTTGTTTGCACTATACTGTAGTCTATTGTGTGCATTAGTAATATCATGTCTAAAAAACAACGTGTATATCTTAATTAAAATTTCTCTATTACTAATATATGAGACCCATCATCTGAGCCTTTAGCAAGTCATAATCTTTTTGCTGTTGTAGGGTCTTGCCTTAACGTAAATAGCTCTTGATTGAAAAGGGTGATGGTTGCTGAAGTTTAGGAAGACTGTGGCAATTTAATAAGATAAGAATGAAGTCTGCTACAATGACTGTGTCTTCCATTCACAAATGATTTTTCTGTAGTATGCAATGCTGATTGATGGAATTTTACCCACAGTAAAACTTTCAAAATTGAAGTCACTCCTCTCAAACCCGATTACTACTTTGTCAGCTAAGTTTATATAATATTCTAAATGTTATAGTAATTTAAACAATTTTCACAGTATTTTCACCAGGAGTAGATTCTATCTCAAAAAAATTACTTTCTTTATTCATCCATAAGAAGCAAGTCCGCAGACACTAAAGTTTTATTATGGAATTGCAGCAATTCAACCACATCTTCAGGCTCTGCTTCTATTATTAATTCTAGTCTCTCTCTATTTCCACCACATCTGCAATTTCTGTCATTACCTCCACTGAAGTTTTGAAGACTTTAACATCATTCACCAGGGTTTTGAAGACTTCTACATTGATCAATCCACTTATTTCAAACTCCTGTTAATATTGGTATTTTTGAATTATAAATGCTTTTAGTGGCATCTAGAAATGTGAATCCTTTCCAGAAGGTTTTCCATTGACTTTGCCCAGCTGCATCACAGAAATCACTATCTATGGAAACTACTGCTTAGGAAATGTATTTCTTAAGTACTAAGATTTGAAAGTCAAAATTACTGTTTGATCTATGGGCTACCAAATAGATGTTGTCTTAGCAGACATGAAAACAACACTACCCTGGTTGTACATCTCCAATAGGGCTCTTGGATGATCAGGTACATTGTTTCTCTCTCTTTTTTTTTTTTTTCTGAATAGTGGGTCTCAATAGTGGGTTTAAGCTATTCAGTAAACCATATTGTAAACAGATTAACTGCTATCTAGGCTTTGTTGTTTCATTTATACAGCACAGGTAGGTAATATTGCTGCTTGGATTCTAAACAAACTTTACATCTTTATGTTGTCTCCTGACTTCTGTCTCTCAATGTGTGTGCTCAGTTATCCACTAAAAACTGGACCCCTCCTATTTTAGTCAAAACCATGCAAAAACCTTTGAAATCATCAAGTCACTAACAACAAAATATCAGAAAGAGAAATTAAGGAAATAATTCCATTTACCATCACATCAAGAAGAATGAAATACCTAAAAATAAACCTACCTAAGAAGGCAGAAGACCTGTACTTCAAAAACAATGTAAGGCACTGGTATAAGAAATTGCAGATGATACATATATATGAAAAGATGTACTATATTTATTGTACTTAGATTTACATGGATGTACTTCAGGTCTGGGTCTTCTGATGTATTTCTTGCTGTTAGTCAAATCAGAATATCAGGAAAAAATAAATTCAAAATCCCAAAGGGAATAAAAAGAAAACATTGCTGCTTAAAACTGGGAATGGGGAGAGTCAAAGAAATACAGACTAAATATAAAACACATGTTCGGTCACCCAGTCCTGTCTGACTCTTTGCAACCCCATGGACTCCAGCACAAGAGGCATCCTTGTCCCTCACCATCTCCTGGAATTTGCCTAAGTTCATGTTTATTGCATTGGTATGTTCTCCAGCCATCTCTCCTCTGACACCCTCTTCTTTTTCTGCCCTCAATTTTCCCATTATCAGTGACTTTTCCAATGATTCAGTTGTTCACATCAGGTGACCAAAATATGGAGCTTCAGCTTCAGCATCAATCCCTCCAGTGAACATTCAGAGTTGATTTCCCTTAATATTGACTGATTTGATCTCCCTACTGTCCAAGGAACTTTCAGGAGTCTTCTTGAGCATCACAGTTTGAATGCATCAATTATTTGGCATTCTGCCCTCTTTACGGTCCAGCTCTCACAACCATACATGAACATTGGGAAAACCATAGCCTTGACTATACACCTCTATCAGCAGAGTAATGTCTCTATTTTCCAACACACTATCTAGGTTTGTTGTAACTTTCCTGCCAAGAAGCAACTGTCTTCTGATTTCATGGCTGCAGTCACAATCCACAGTGATTTTGGAGCCCAAGAAGAGGAAATCTGTCACTGCTTCCACCTTTTCCCCTTTTACTTGCCTTGCAGAATTGGGGCCAGATGTCATAATCTTAGGGTTTTTTTTGTTTTTATTTTTTTAATATATATAGTCTTAACTGTTCTCTTTTGCTCTCCTCCTTCACCCTCATCAAGAGGGTCTTTAGCTCTTCTTTGCTTTCTGCCATTAGAGTGGTATCCACATATCTGAGGCTGTTGATGTTTCTCCTGCTTATCTTGATTCCAACTTGGAATTCATCCAGCCTGACATTTATCATGATGTGTTCAGCATATAGTAGGTAATATTGTATGGAAGGTAGTGAACAAAGCCATCCCAAAGGAAAAGAAAAGCAAGTGGTTATCTAAGAAGGGTTTACAAATAGCAGAAGAATGAAGAGAAGTAAAAAGCAAGGGAAAGAGGGAAAGATACATCCAGTTAAAACACATACACACACAAATAATAAAGGAACAAAAGTTTTGTTTTTAATTTCAAGTCATGAAAAGTCTTTAGTTTAATTTCTACAATATATTTGAGACCCATAAATAAGAAACCATTGCATATTTCTGATCCAGTCTTATCTGATTACCTGACTTGCTACTCTAGCAAACTGGATATTGGTTAATTGCATAGTTTATCAATCTGCACTGAAATTCAGATGCTCTTTAAAATATAATCATTCTAGATAAATACTGTTGTGATTTCCATTTCAATTTTTGATCATATCTTAGTAATATCTTTTTTGTTACATCTCACTGTAGATTGTGTCCTGACATTATTTTCCAAACTTGCTTACCAAATGTTTCTTTTGCAGTATTACTTGCAAAACATACAATTTGTTAATATGAGAATGCTGACTGCTTTAGAGTAGGTGGCATGCTTCCTAAACAGAAGCTATTGTTAGTCATCAAAATTGGAATAAAAAAAATGCAGAATAGTATTATATTAAATTGACTTTTGAAATGTTTTCATTTGCAAGGGTAAATTTAGTAATCAAGGTCATTAAATACCTATTATTATTTTTTCCTTCTTTAAGGATAATGCAGATGACTTTTGCAGCCACATAAGATAATATAGGTTATCTCCTGGAGCATATAGGGTGTTATTTCGTAAATATAGGTGACCAAATAAAAAATGTAAATGCTATTATGTTTAATTAAATAGCTATGTGAGGGGTAATATATACATGAGTTTGAAACAAATCATAACAATCCACTTCATTCTCAACTGAATAAAAAAAAAAACTATGTAAATTTAACAATTTCAAGAAAAGTGTTTTCTTTCTGAAGAGACCATGAATTAGAAATTACAAAGGATAAAACTGATGGGTTAAAAGCTGTATAAGAACTTAAAATATCTGGAAGTCAAAGACAATGTTAAAATATGTATCTCTGGTCAAAAAATGTAAATGTTTTCTGTTTACTGAGATTCCATTCCCTCATTCTCACTTTTCAATTGTATCTTGTTTTTGTCAAAGATATGTCCCTTCCTACACAGCTCATTTATCAATTCTAAGCAAAAGAAAAAAAAAAATCTCATTAACACGTAAAGTTCCTAGTACCATCATCTAAATCAGGTATGGGTGAGACTTTGGAATGTGAGATCCTGGGTCAAAATTTCTCTCCATCTATGCCCCTATGAAGCTAGAAAACACACTACCAGCTTCCAAAATACAATGGTGAGATAGGCATAGGATAGTTATTTCTTTTTGGAGGAATTAGAAGAGATAATGAGGCCAGAGGTCCATAGTAAATCCAAAACTAGGCAGAAAAAATCCCAGTAGGAAAATACCTGAGAATAATCTATGTTTTGTGTTTCATTCTCTGCATCCTTAGAACTGTCCCCTCTTCTCTGTATCTCTGTCACATTTTTCTCAGAGTCATTCTTCCTTTTTCTTGAATTTAGCACAGATTCATGACCTAGTAGCTCTATTAATCTATTTCCTGACTGTAGAATCCCAGAGATCTGACAGCCTTCCTACATTTCAGCTTTTTTGTCCCTTTCATTTTTACTGAAAGTGTTTCTGCTGGTATAATACTCTCAACACCCAGGCCTGTCTTCTATGCATGACAAGGACATCCATATCATTAAACAAGACAGTTCTCCGTAGTTCTTTGCTGGATAACCCTGTCTCTATGCCAGGGTTCTGCTGAGATGATTGATGGGAATCATGAATCACAGCACAATCTTCTTAGCATAGAATTGTTCAGCAATACCCTTGTCTTTACCTCTAGAACAAACTTTAAGGACGTTCAGCATTCTTCATAACCTGGATAGGCTGAGAGTATCTCAATCATTAACTGCTAGTTCTTTTTCACTAAAGAAGTCCTTCCTTGATGTATCTCTTTCTGTTTGTATTTTACTATAAGCAATAAGAGAAACCAAGATGACTTTCAATAATTTGCTTAGCAACATCCTCAGCAAAATATACAAGTTCATCACTGATAAGTTCTACTTTTTACCAAACTTCCAGGCAAGTTTTCTGCCATTTCTGTAGTAAGAGTTGCCTTTTCTCTGATGTCCAGTGACATGTTCCTCATTTTCTTCTTAGGCTTCACCAGAGTCATCTTTGAAGTTGTTATTTCTACCAATGTTCTATAAATATGATAGAAGCCTTCCTCTACAGTGTATCTCACTTCTTTCTGAATCCTCACCATAATAACTTTTAATGTCCAGATTTCCAGTCTCCTTTTCAAAGAAGTGTAGGCTTTTATCTTTCAGGAACAAAAAAATTCTTCCAGCCTCTGTCAAACTGTAATAGCTCAATTACAAAGCCACTACCTTATTTTTGAGTGCTTGTTACATCAGAACACTACTTCCCAGTACCAAAATCTTTATTAATTTCCTAGGGCTGCTGTAACAAATTACCACCAATTTGATGACTTAAAATAACAGAATTATATTGTATCAGAGTTTTGAATGATAGAAGTCTGAAATCAAATGTCAGCAGGGCCATAGTACTTTAGAAGGCTCTATGGGAAAATCTTTCCTTGACTCTTCCTCACTTCTGGTAGCTTCTTGTAATTTCAGTGCCTCATGGTTTACAGCTGTGTCACTCCAATGTCTGCCTCTATTATCATGTGGCTTCCTTCTCCATGTCCCTCTGTGTCTTCTATTTTTATAGTGATACCAGTTGTGGATGTGACTGGTAATGGAAGTAAAGTCCAATGCTGTAAAGAGCAATATTGTCTATGAACCTGGAATATCAGGTCCATGAATCAAGGCAAACTGGAAGTGGTCAACCATGAGATGGTAAGAGTGAACATCGACATTTTAGGAATCAATGAACTAAAATGGACTGGAATGGGTGAATTTAACTCAGATGACCATTGCATCTCTTACTGTGGGCAAGAATCACTTAGAAGAAATGGAGTAACCATCATGGTCAACAAAAGAGTCTGAAATGCAGTACTTGGATGCAATCTCAAAAATGACAGAATGACTTCTGTTCATTTCCAAGGCAAACCATTCACTATCACAGTAATCTAAGTCTATGCCTGAACCAGGAATGCTGAAGAAGCTGAAATTGAATGGTTCTTTGAACACCCACAAGACTTTCTAGAACTAACACCCAAAAAAGATGTCCTTTTCCTTATAGGGGACTGGAATGCAAAAGTAGGAAGTCAAGGAACACCTGGAGTAACAGATAACTTTGGCTTTGGAGTACAGAATGAAGCAGGGCAAAGTCTAATAGAGTTTTGCCAAGAGAACACACTGGTCATAGCAAACACCCTCTTCCAACAACACAAGAGACAACTCTACACATGGATATCACAAGATGGTTAATACCAAAAAATGATTGATTATATTCTTTGCAGCCAAAGATGGAGAACTTTTATACAGTCAGCAAAAACAAGACCAGGAGCTGACTGTCGCTCAGACCATAAACTCCATATTGCCAAATTCAGACTTAAATTGAATAAAGTAGGGAAAATCACTAGACCATTCAGGTGTGACCTAAATAAAATCCCTTATGACTATATAGTGGAAGTGAGAAACAGATTCAAGAGATTCGATCTGATAGACAGAGTGCCTGAAGAACTGTGGACAGAGGTATGTGACATTGTACAGGAAGCAGGGATCAAAACCATCCTCAAGGAAAAGAAAGGCTAAAAAGCAAAGTGATTTTCTGAGGAGGCCTTGCTAATAGCTGCAAATAGAAGAGAAGCAAAAGGCAAAGAAGAAAAAGAAAGATATACCCATTTGAATTCAGAGTTCCAAAGAATAGAAAGGAGAGAGAAGAAAGCCTCCCTCAGTGATCCATGCAAAGAAATACAGGAAATCATTAGAAGAGGAAAGTCTAGATATCTCTTCAAGAAAATTAGAAATATTAAGGGAATATTTCATGCAAAGATGGGCTCAATAAAAGACAGAAATGCTATGGACCTAACAGAAGCAGAAGATATTAAGAAGAGGTGACAAGAACACATTGAAGAACTATACAACAATCATCTTCATGGCCTTGATAATTATGATGGTGTGATCACCAACCTAGAGGCAGACATTCTGGAATGCAAAGTCAAGTGGGCCTCAGGAAGCATCACTACAAACAAAGCTAGTGGAGGTGATGGAATTCCAGTAGAGCTATTCAAATCCTAAAAGATGATGCTGTAAAACTGCTGCACTCAATATACCAGCAAATTAGGAAAACTCAGCAGTGGCCACAGGACTGGAAAAGCTCAGTTTTCATTTCAATCCCAAAGAAAGGCAATGGCAAAGGATGCTCAAACTAATGTCCATCTAGCCAATGCTATATTTTTTCCAGTGGTCATGTATGGATGTGAGAGTTGGACTGTGAGGAAAGCTGAGTGCTGAAGAATTGATGCTTTTGAACTGGGGTGTTGGAGAAGACTCTTGAGAGTCCCTTGGACTGCAAGGAGATCCAACCAGTCCATCCTAAAGAAAATCAGTCCTGAATATTCAATGGAAGTGCTGATCTGTAGCTAAAACTCTAATAATCTGGTCACCTGATGTGAAGAACTGACTCATTTGAAAAGACCCTGAGGCTGAGCAAGATGGAAGGCAGAAGGAGAAGGGGATGACAGAGGATGCGATGGTTGGATGGCATCACAGACTCAGTGGACATGAGTTGGATAAACTTCAGGAGTTGGTGATAGACAGGGAGGCCTGATGTGTTGCAATCCATGAGTTCACACAGAATCAGACATTACTGAACAACAATAAAGAATGTTTGCTATATTAGTTTTGGAGGTTTACTATAACAAAAGTGCTTAATCTATAGAAATAAACTTTTTTTTTTAAATTTTAAGATTAAATGGTCAGTAGGTTTAGTTTCTTTATTTAAAGCAAACTTTTAAAATATAAAACCTTGAGGGGTTTAACAACAAATAATGTTGTCCTTGTTTATTAAACAATTTTTGAAAAATATAATCATTTATAAAGTAATTATATGATCCCAAATCATACTGCACAAAAATGTGTCATGAAAATGTTGCTACTTTTCTTTCAGAATTTTATATCTAATTGCACTCTTAAAAATGAAAATTAGGGCCACACTCAGTGTGGTGCTTTTTTTATTTTAATTCATATTCCTTCTGTTTAACATTACCTTGGCTATAGAGTCCATGAAAGGAAACATACTTTAAAAACATAGCTTAAATATTTTGTATTTTACTTGTATTTTGTAATTTATTTTATCTTTTCTTCTTTTTATTAAAGGTAGGAATGTTTAGTGTGTCACACTCTCAAGTAACATTGTGTTGAATAAATTCCTATACAAAATTCTTGTGTATCTATGATCATTCTAGGTTATACATTCCTAGAAGTAGAACAGCTGCCTAGAATTTGAATCACAATACCAAGTTTGGAGAAGGAAATAGCAATCCACTCTAATACCCTTGCCTGGAGAATCCTGTGGATGGAGAAGCCTGGTAGGCTACAAGCCATGGGGTTGCAAAGAGTCTGATGCAACTGAGTGACTTCACTTCCTTCCTTCCAACCAAGTTTAAAATAATCTAAATAACAATCCTTGTCAAAATAATCCTTGCTAGGTAATTCCAAAATCTGATTCATCTCAATGTTGTCATTAGCTTACTGTCTTTTCTTACTCAAGTTGTGATTCATGTCTCTTGAGTCTCCTGCATTGATTGGTAGGTGGGTTCTTCACCACTGGATGCCACCTAGGAAGCTTTCTTGGGTATGGAAGGTGACCTTTTTATAGTATTCTCAGCATATGTTGAAAAACTAGAATTCCTATTTCAACCTTTTACTTAAGCAGCCAGTCATTTGGAAAGGTAGAAGCAGCAGCTTATCCAGGCTAGGTGGGCGGGCCCTTCCAGATGGGGAAAGGGAGTTTCCATTCTGCAGGGAAAAAGTTCCAGACCTTGTGACAAGGTCTTATCTGCTGTGCTGCCCAAGTATTTGGGGTCTCTCAGTAGAGTTGGCAGGGATAAAAAGCACTTATTGGAAAGGCACTTGTTAGAGCATGATTCCTCTCCCCAGTACTGCCAGACACTCAGAATCTTAGAATCTATAGGGAAAGAGAGAGATTCCCTGAGTTTGCAATTTTTTTATGGCTCAGCTGGTAAAAAATCTGGCTGCAATGTGGGAGACCTGGGTTTGATCCCTGGGTTGGGAAGATCCCCTGGAGAAGGGAAAGGCTACCCACTCCAGTATTCTGGCTTGGAGAATTCCATAGACTGTATAGTCCATGGGGTCGCAAAGAGTCAGATGTTATTGAGTGACTTTCACTTTGAACTCACTTTTCATGTGGACTGACAACAAGATTCCACTGGATCAGAAGGAGTAATAATTTTCCCTGGGCCTCCTTCCAGTGTTAGGTTGATAGAAAACTATGGGCTTTGGTTACTTTGTCTGTTGGTGGCAACCTTAAGCCATTCTGCTGCCTATATTATTACCCCAGTCATGGATCACTAATTGGTCTGCCTTCCACTCTCCATCTTCAGGAGTTCTTGGTTGCTTCCTGAATTGCTTCTAGGGTTTATAGTTGTATTTAGTTAGAATAAGGGAAATGAGTCTATATCACCTTGTAACTGGTCATAATAGATCAGAAGTCTCTCCATGATATTTTTTAAAACTAATTATCCTTGAGTTTAGGTGTATGCTATATTTTTTCTTGTGTCTAGCTTGAATACTAGCAGCATTATCACATGCAGACATGACAGTGCATGTCATATCAACAGTAACTTCTTTTACAGATGCTATTTCACAGGGATAAATCATTTTTTTTTTAATATCTTTAAGAAAAGAAAGAGAGAAATTATCTTTAATAAATACAGACATAAACAAAACTTTTTGCTCCAGGACACAGGATAATACTCTGAATGATTTAAGTAATCTGACTTAGCAGTATGTTGGCACTGTTCTTCAGAGAGGACATTTGCTATCAAAAGGCAAGGTCTTATTGCCTCTAAATAGAATAAAATGCTTCCTGCTTTTGCTAGTTTATCTTGCCTCCTGCGGCAATTGCAGCTCTCTCACATTTCAAATTTAAGCTTGTAGGAGCATGAGTAAAAGAACACAATGTTCTGAACTTGCCTCTTCCCTTCTCCTTCTCTGGCTTTCAACTGAAGCCTCCATCAAACTCCTGTCCTTCCCTGAACTTTCCTGGACCACAGTGACCATCTGTGCATAAAATGAAGATGTCTGGCCACAGCATTTATGATACTCTGTGCCCAAGGTTGGATTTTTCCAGCATATTCTATTTAGGAGGAGAATAGTGTAGTGGAAAGAATATCAGTTTTGCAGGAAAAGACAACCTGGTTTTCTAAGCTTTACTTCTTACTAGCTATATGACATTTTGCAAGATTCTTGTGCTCCAATTTCCCCTTCTGTATAGTAGGTAATATTGCCCCCTTATTTTTGGAAGAAGATTAGGATTAATGTAAGAAAAAGATCATATACACAGTGTAAATTTAGTACATACCTCTATTAGGGTTATCTGCAAAGCCACAATAAAGATGTACATTCAGAATAGCCTCCCAAGTTGTCGATATGCCTTTCCAACTCCCTGCTGCCTACGTCTGCCGCTCAGCACATTAAAGCATAAAAAAGTTTTCTGCCCTTATGCAGTCAATTGTCCATGAACTAGTACTTGTTTTTTCATATCAACCACACTTTTTGCTCCTCCTCAGTATGTTATCATATGAAATTCCCAGAGAGAACTATAGATGTCTGACATTTTCTGCTTTGAAATTCTAAAACATACATATGTCTCCTTACCTGTCTCTCCCTACCCAACTTATTCACATGGTCCTCTTTATGTATAGCTTTTGTGTCTTAGCTGACCATGAAGTTGGAAGGACGTATTCTTCCTTTATTTGGTCTCTGAACTGAGCCTCATCCTTTTTTTTTTTCAACCCAGCCCTCATTCCCCATGTTATTATTTCCAGGAAATTCTTGCTGCCTTTCCCTACTTGATTATTTCGTCTTTGATATCCAAAATGCTGTGCATTCAATGAGTAATGTTGATTCTGGAATTAGTGCTAACAGTACCAGTGCCAGTAAATGGCCCCTCTAGACATCAGCAACAGTGACCATAGGAGTTACCCTTAAAAACAGGAAAAGCATCTCAAAACAAACTTCATTTTCTTTGTAAGTTTACCTCAGGATGGTTTGATGATCTTAAGGGTTTAGGAACCAATTAATTTTACTTAATTTCAGAGAAAAATAAATGAGGGGTTTGCCAAAATTTTGTTTCAGTTGTTCTTAACATCTTATAGAAAAATCTAAACAAAATTTTTTTGCCAACCCAGAATAAAAATTGATTCATTAAAAAAATGATAACATGATGAAGATGACCAAAAGATAAACTTCCATAAGTTTTGAAAAGTACAAGTGAAGTGGTAGATATTACTCTCTGAGGGTTCTATTCAGTGAGAGACCTAAAAGGTACTAGGAAGTACCAGCTTTTTCTGGTCCACCTTACATTGTGGCCAGCTCTTCTTCCTGACCTCTGGCTCAGGTGGCCAACAATAATTCCAAGAGCATCACTAAAGGAAGAGGCAATAGCCTTCTACAGTACCCTCTATCAGCTCCCTTCCATGCCCACACCCTGGCAGGTGGTCACGCCTGGCCTACCAGACTTCTCTGCATGCTTTGAGTTTTCCAGTTGAACCAGTGTTTAGGTGGACTGGTTAGTGACTTTTCTTTGATCCTCCTGCTCACCTTGTGGCCTTAGTTTCCAAGTTCCAAAACTCTCCAAAATTTAGTTCCCAAACTCCTCTCTAAATTGTGTTATGTTTAGTTCCTATCATGGTTGCTTATTCTATAATACTCATAATGGTTCAACTTCCCTGATTTAATCCTGACTGACAGAAATTTTCTATTTTTAAAAATATCCTACTAATGATTATAGAAAATAGCAGTTATTTGCTTTCTGCAGGATTACAAGGATTATAGATTTATGTATTATTTTAGTGATACAGAAAAGAATACTTTATTGGTATTAATGAATGGAATATTCAACATCAGATTTTAACTAAGAGTATCCCACATATTTTCTATTAAAACAATAAGTTGAATAGAGGGATCAAGAGGATAGCTTTGGAACCAGATAAACCTGGTTTGAATCCCATCATATCCATTTACTATTTGGGTAACTTTTATAGTTACTTAATGTTTCCAAATGTCAGTTTCTTCACACATAAAATTGAGATAAAAATATTTATTTCATGGAGTTTCTGGAATTATTTAGTTGGTTTAACAAAATTTTTGGTACAAAATAAGAAAATTATTATGAGGTGACTGTGCTGTGCTGTGCTTAGTTGTTCAGTCATGTCAGACTCTTTGCGTCCACATGAAATGCAGCTCAGCAGCCTCCTCCGTCCGTGGGGATTCTTCAGGCAAGAATACTGGAGTGGCTTGCCATGCCATCTTCCAGGGGATCTTCTCACTCAGGGATAAAACCCAGGTCTCCCACATTATAGGCAGATTTTTACCATCTGAGCCACCAGGTAACCCCCAAAATACTGGAATGGGTAGCCTATTCCTTCTGCAGGAGATCTTCCCAATCCAGGAATCAAACAAGGGTCTCCTGTATTGAAGGTAGATTCTTTACCAGCTTAGCTCCCCTGTAGGGAAGTCCTATAAGGCGACTACCATTTATTAACTCTGTACTAAGCATGCACTGGAAGAAGGCGTTGGCAACCTGCTACAGTGTTTTTGCCTGGAGAATCCCACAGACGGAGGAGCCTGGTAGGCTGCAGTCCATGGGGTCACTAAGAGTCGGACACGACTGAGAGACTTCATTTTCACTTTTCACTTTCACGCCTTGGAGAAGGAAATGGCAACACACTCCAGTGTTCTTGCCTGGAATCCCAAAGACGGCGGAGCCTGGTGGGCTGCCGGATATGGGGTCGCACAGAGTCGGACACGACTGAAGCGACTTAGCAGCAGAAGCAGCAGCAAGCATGCACTTAACATCATGTTTTATCATCAGGGCTTCCCAGGTAGCGCTAATGATAAAGAACCTGATTGCCGATGCAGGAGGCACAAGTGATGTGGGTTGGATCTCTGAGTCAGGAAGATCCCCTGGAGGAGGGCATGGCAACCCACTCCAGTATTCTTGCCTGGAAAATCCCATGGACAGAGAAGCCTGGCAGGCTACAGTCCATGGGGTTGCAAAGAGTTGGACGTGACTGAAGCTGCTTAGTATGCATGCACGCACTCAGTGTGGTGAAGTGAAGTCGCTCATTCGTGTCCGACTTTCTGCGACCCCATGGACGGTAGCCTTTCAGGCTCCTCCGGCCATGGGATTTTCCAGGCAAGAGTGCTGGAGTGGATTGCCATTTCCTTCTCCAGGGGATCTTCCCTATCCAGGAACTGAACCCAGGTCTCCCTCACTGCAGGCAGAGACTTTACCATCTGAGCCACCAGGGAAACCCTCACTTTTTAGACAGGAAGATTGAAGTTCAGGTTGTCTTACTTATAGACTGAAAGTCTGTACTAACTTATAACTACTTGTCATAAAAAAAAGCTTTGTTTAACCTTGTGAAATAATAATCAGAAAACATAGCAATTTTGATTCACCAGACTAATTGAGTTGCAAAGATTCAGACACAACTGAGTGAACAACAAAGACTAACTGAAGAGGGAAGATACATGAATAATCCAAAGAAGTAGGTCACCCAAGATTATATTTACCTCATGTTTCAGCATGAATAACATGTCTTTCTCCAGGAGATTTGTTTCCTATTTCAAAACGGTGAACTTGTTTTACACCTTCTCAGTAAATATGACAGTGCAAAAAAGAAAAAAATAAATGAAAAATAGAGTCAGTTCTGAAGGGTAATTGAAAAAGGAAGCACATTGACTTCATATTCCAAACTTTCAACTGATAATTCTTCATGCACATAGTTCACTAAAGCCAACTGGAAATTAATGGACTTTTAAATCTTAAAGGGGCATATTGCTTCTGTGGAACTATTACAGCAGCAGTAGCTATCTTGAATTTTGTAATCAGACTAGCCTATCCTTTTCCTCCAGCTTTGACACCTATTGTCTATGCATCTTTGAACACATTTTTAAGTCACAGTGAGATTCAGTTCTGTCACGTGTAATAGGAGAATAACATACACTAACATTGGAATAGTGTGAACATTAAAATGAAATCATATAAAAAAGAATATTTCATGATATATGGACAAATGTTTTGAAAAAAAATGCTTCATCAAAAAACAGATAGATGACAAATAAAACATAAACATAAACTTCACAACACTAATCATTAAGAAAATCCAAGTTAAAATCATAATAAACTGTTACTATACACCTATTATAGTGACCAAAAACAAAACAACAAATCTAACAATACTAAGGGCTGGCAAGTATGCAGAGCACATAAAACTCCCATGCATTGATAACTGGAATGAAATATAATGCAGCCACTTTGGAAAAAGAGTTTGCATTAAGTAAAGTGTACACTTGCCTATGACCCTGTAATTTCAATCTCAAATATTTACCCAATAGAAGTTAAAAATTATATTCACACTGTATAAGGTTTCCTTGTGGCTCAGATAGTAAACATTATGCCTGCAATGCAGGAGACTTGGATTAGATCCTTGGGTCAGGGAGATTCCCTGGAGAATGGAATGACAATCCACTCCAGTATTCTTGCCTGGAGAATTACATGGTAAGAGGAGCCTGGTGGGCTACAGTACATGGGGCTGGAAAGAGTCACTGAGTGACTAACACTTTCACTCTTGAAACCCTTCCCAGGTGGCACTAAAGAATTGCCTGTCAATGTAGCAAACATAAGAAACATAGGTTCAGTCCCTGGGGTGGGAAGATCCCCCGGAGAAAGCAATGGCAACCCATTCCAGTATTCTTGCCTGAGAAATCCTATGGATAGTGGAGCCTTGTGGGCTATAGTCCATGGAGTCTCACAGAGTTGAACATGACTGAGCACCTAACACTTTCACTCTAATACATTTTATACCTAGGTTTATAGTAGATTTATTCATAATCAACAAAAGGAGAAAAGATCCAGATGTTCTTCAACTGATAAATGTATAAACAAACTCATAAATCCATACCAGGAATGCTCTCCAGCACTAAGGGAGTAGATCCCTGATGTGACGGCATGGATGATCTCAACTGTGTCAGACTAAGGGACAGAGGAAATGCTCAAGTTGAATCTGTAGGAAAGACAGAATTTTTCTAGGTCTTGATTTTGGCTGATTACATTAAAATATTTGAACTGTGGTGTTGGAGAAGACTCTTGAGAGTCCCTTGGACTGCAAGGAGACCCAACCAGTCCATTCTGAAGGAGATCAGCCCTGGGATTTCTTTGGAAGTAATGATGCTAAAGCTGAAACTCCAGTACTTTGGCCACCTCATGTGAAAAGTTGACTCATTGGAAAAGACTCTGATGCTGGGAGGGATTGGGGGCAGGAGGAGAAGGGGATGACAGGGGATGAGATGGCTGGATGGCATCACTGACTATGGACGTGAGTCTGAGTGAACTCCGGGAGTTGGTGATGGACAGGGAGGCCTGGCATGCTGCGGTTCATGGGGTCAAAAAGAGTTAGACACGACTGAGTGACCGAACTGAACTGATGGTGTCAACACTCAAAGAATTGCACACTAAAAAGTGTATTTACTCTATGTAAATTATACCATAATAAAAAGACAACCTTGCATTTGTTCAGCTTTCTGTAATTTATACTGCACTTTTCATACATCATCAGTTCAATCTTCAGAGAATTTTGGTGGTAGATATGATGCCCCTCTTCACTTCATAAGGAAAGAATGAAACACTGAATACGAACAAAACAGGATCAGTTCCAGGTTTTCTAACCAGATGTTCTCTCTGGCAGACATTAAGATGCTAAGATGCATTTCTCTGAACTTAAGTTGTTTGATATTTTAAAAACACCCGATGGTATTTTTCCTATTTAATGGCTTTGCAACGAAAAAATATCTCAAGATCTCACACTTTTGATGCTTTTTTTTTTTTTTTTAATTCTCATTCTCAGGAAAGAGTGCAAGCTTTCCTGGAATAATGGACTATCCATTGAAGTTTCATGTTTTGAATCTTTATTCCATTGCTATTCTATTCCTGAAAAAAAAAATAAAAAAGTTTAAATTATGCAACAACACACAGCCTGCCAAACTGCCACAAGGGAGCTGCTTGTGGAGAACCTAAGAATAGGTTAGTTTTTTTTCTTCCTGCAAACTTTCCCTCTAGGCATGGTAAATGAGACAAGCTAGCAGGTCAGCTTTGAAGACACTCAAAGCAGACATGTGGCACCACACAGATTACTTTTCTTTAGTGAGACAGACATTTATCCTGCTTCTTTTCTTCTGTAGAGAAAGGCCACCACACAATGAAATTTAAGCCTCATGCAACAAGCAGGATAACCACCTGCCCTGACATAAAGATACTCCCTGAGGAGCCATAGCAGACCTCTTCTACCCCAAGACTTAGCCATCAGCTGAATTGAGAGGCCAAACTGAGGCATTAACACTTTTCTAGCTATTCAGACTGGTGATCACCAACGCCAATGTAATAAGGGACCAATCTCAATCTTCTACTGTGGTAAAGAAATTTGGGCTAGTTTTAAGTGGGAATCGCATAGGTAACCTCATAGAAACTGAGACAGAATTTACTTGATTTCTTGTAACTGGTGAGCCACATTCACTAAAGGGAATAGAATGATGGAAAATAGGTAAAAGATCCATGAAACATGTGATTATTTGGCATCAAACTAAAATATGTGAAAAGGGTCAATAAGCAGGAAAAAACACTGAATTTAGAGTTATTTCCTTGTCTGCTACTTATTATTGGTAACTTTAGAATGGCCTGGGGCTTTTGTTTGGTGGTTAGTCAGGACTCCTGAATGATGAAATAGAAAATCACCTAAAATAGTTTAGAGAAATAGTGGATTTGTTATAATAATACCGGAGGTCTTTTGGAGCCTAAAGCAGAGTGAAAGCTGGATTGACAAAAGAGCTGATAAAAGATTTGGAGTTCCATCAAAACACTCTGCTCCCTAGTGAATTTCTGCATCAAGTTTGTGTCAGATAGCCCCATCTAGAACAAAAACATGTAATCAGAGGGACAGACAACTAGACTGACCAACACTGGAAAGCAGTAACCTTTGGACAGGGGCTTGCCAGGTGACGTTGGTGGTAAAGAATCTGCCTGCCAATGGAGGAGACATAACCACATGTGAGTTTGATCCCTGGCTTGGAAATATCCCCTGGAGAAGGGCATAGCGCCCACTCTGGTATTCTTGCCTGGAGAATCCTACGGACAGAGGAGCCTTATGGGTTACAGTCCATAAGATTGCAAAGAGACGGACACAACTAAAGTAACTTAGCACACATGCACACAACCTTTGGGCAAGTAAACTGCATGGGAGTGGAAGAATTTCTGCTGTATCTCCTCTGTCTGTCACTCTGTAGGCTGAGACAGGGGAAATTTCTAGTCAAGTAGTGATGTAATATGATTACTCTCTAGTCTCCCATTTCTGTAAAAGTGCTGCCCAAATACCTAACAATAGAACTAGCAGAGATGCTGCTTTGTAAAATGTGGATTCCTGGGAACTTCCAAAGATTCCTCAGGTTGGAATGGAGGAATTGTCATGTCATAATATTCCCTAGAATATTCTTAGGAACTCTAAAGTTTGAGACCCATTGCTCTGTGTCTTTCATTTATCATTGAAACTAATGAGTCTTACACTTGATAAATTACTTTTAATTCAAGAAATGGACTCTTTTTAGTACGTGTAAGGTCTAGAAACTACCATCTGCTATAAGGGATTGAATAAAGGCCAAATGTGGAATTTGCAGCAATAAATCTCTGTCAAATTTGTTCACTAATGTATCAATAGCACTTAGAGCAGTGACCGCCACATAGTAGGCACACAATGAATATTAGCTGCTTTGTTAAATTATTTAATGGTCTAAAGCATATTATTCTTTGGTAGCAGAGTAATGCAGAAGATAATAGTACAAAAGAAAACCAATTACATTGTTGTCTAAAAAATAGGCTTATAGTGATGCTAGATCTCCTGTGCTGGAGTAGTATGTTGTTAATCCATATTCATCTCTTTATGTGCACTTTAAATACTCTTCTTAACTTTCATCACTTGTAAAGAGCCAGCCCACCAGCTTCCACCCCAAATCCATGTTCTGTTCACTGTAAGACATTCTTTCCTCATGTGTTTAATTTGTTTATAATTTGTAAGTCTCAGTAACTTGAATAACTTTGCTTAGTAAAATAACATCCATTTAAGTTTGCCTTTTCTAGTTAGGCAAAGTATAATAGCAAATAGTGGGCACAAACTTTGGAAAGACAGCTACTACCTTATCACATATGTGAGGAATTGAGAATCTTGTTTATCTCACCAAACTCCTTCCACTGTGTTCTTTTTTAATGTTAAATTAATGTTTAAATGGTTTGTTGCACATGATCAATGCACTCGGTGAGATGACCAGTAAAACTAGGGAAATCATACAGAAAAATACAATTAATTCCACTCATCTCTTCTCTGTCTCCTAAAGATAAAGAAAAGCATGCTGTCTGACATATAATATGTATTCACACATATGACATATAATGTGTATCCACACATAGAAGTTGTTTTTGTTGTTGTGTTTTTAAAGGGAAGATATTACATATATTTTGCTGTAAATTGCTTTTCTCAATAGCACCAATGGATATCCCTCCAGTTATCAGATTAACAATCAGTTTTATCCCATTCTTTTTAATATTTTAGAATCTAGATTTATTTATTTATTTTTTTAATTATGATACAACATTATTTATTTATTTATTTTTATGTTGATTGTCAAGCTCTTTAATGTGAGGGCAGTATTTTAATACAATAATGAATTATTAATTATTTCATATGTAACAAAGTTATTTCTTTTCAAATATGTCTCTGATGGTCAAAATTAAATTTTATTTTATTTTATTTATTTATTTATTTATTTATTTTTTTACTTTATTTTACTTTACAATACTGTATTGGTTTTGCCATACATTGACATGAATCCACCACGGGTGTATACAAGCTCCCAATCCTGAATCCCCCTCCAACCTCCCACCCCCCACCCCATATCATCTCTCTGGATCATCCCCATGCACCAGCCCCAAGCATCCTGTATCCTGTTTTGAACATAGACTGGAACTTCGTTTCTTACATGATAGTATACATGTTTTAATGCCATTCTCCCAAATCATCCCACCCTCTCCCTCTCCCTCAGAGTCCAAAAGTCCGTTCTATACATCTGTGTCTCTTTTGCTATCTCGCATCCAGGGTCATCATTACCATCTTCCTAAATTCCGTATATATGTGTTAGTATACTGTACTGGTGTTTTTCTTTCTGGCTTGTTTCACTCTGTATAATAGGCTCCAGTTTCATCCATCTCATTAGAACTGATTCAAATGTATTCTTTTTAATGGCTGAGTAATACTCCATTGTGTATATGTACCACAGCTTTCTTATCCATTCATCTGCTGATGGACATCTAGGTCGTTTCCATGTCCTGGCTATTATAAACAGTGCTGCAATAAACATTGGGGTACATGAGTCTCTTTCAATTCTGGTTTCTTCGGTGTGTATGCCAAGCAGTGGGGTTGCTGGGTCATAAGGCAGCTCTATTTGCAATTTTTTAAGGAATCTGCACACTGTTCTCCATAGTGGCTGTACTAGATTGCATTCCCACCAACAGAGTAAGAGGGTTCCCTTTTCTTCACATCTTCTCCAGCATTTATTTCTTCTAGACTTTTGGATTGCAGCCATTCTGACTGGTGTGAAATGGTACCTCATTGTGGTCTTGATTTGCATTTCTCTGAATGAGTGATGTTGAGTATCTTATCATGTGTTTGTTAGCCATCCTTATGTCTTCTTTGGAGAAATGCCTATTTAGTTCTTTGGCCCATTTTTTCATTGGGTTATTTATTTTTCTGGAGTTGAGCTGCATAAGTTGCTTGTATATTTTTTAGATTAGTTGTTTGTCAGTTGCTTCATTTGCTATTGTTTTCTCCCTTTCAGAAGGCTGTCTTTTCACCTTACTTATAGTTTCCTTTATTGTGCAGAAGCTTTTAATTTTAATTAGATCCCATTTGTTTATTTTTGCTTTAATTTCCAGTATTCTGGGAGGTGGGTCATAGAGGATCCTGCTGTGATTTATGTTGGAGAGTGTTTTGCCTATGTTCTCCTCTAGGAGTTTTATAGTTTCTGGTCTTACATTTAGATCTTTAATCCATTTCGAGTTTATTTTTGTGTGTGGTGTTAGAAAGTGATCTAATTTCATTCTTTTACAAGTGGTTGACCAGTTTTCCCAGCACCACTTGTTAAAGAGATTGTCTTTACTCCATTGTATATTCTTGCCTCCTTTGTCAAAGATAAGGTGTCCATAGGTGTGTGGATTTATCTCTGGGCTTTCTATTTTGTTCCATTGATCTATATTTCTGTCTTTGTGCCAGTACCATACTGTCTTAATGACTATGGCTTTGTAGTAGAGCCTGAAGTCAGGCAAGTTGATTCCTCCAGTTCCATTCTTCTTTCTCAAGATTGCTTTGGCTATTTGAGGTTTTTTGTATTTCCATACAAATCTTGAAATTATTTGTTCTAGTTCTGTGAAAAATACCGCTGGTAGTTTGATAGGGATTGCATTGAATCTGTAGATTGCTTTGGGTAGTATACTCATTTTCAAGATCCATGAACATGGTATATTTCTCCATCTATTAGTGTACTCTTTGATTACTTTCATCAGTGTTTTATAGTTTTCGATATATAGGTCTTTAGTTTCTTTAAGTAGATATATTCCTAAGTATTTTATTCTTTCTGTTGCAATGGTGAATGGAATTGTTTCCTTAATTTCTTTTTCTACTTTCTCATTGTTAGTGTATAGGATTGCAAGGAATTTCTTTGTGTTGATTTTATATCCTGCAACTTTACTATATTCATTGATTAGCTCTAGTAATTTTCTGGTGTAGTCTTTAGGGTTTTCTATGTAGAGGATCATGTCACCTGCAAACAGTGAGAGTTTTACTTCTTCTTTTCCAATTTGGATTCCTTTTATTTCTCTTTCTGCTCTGATTGCTGTGGCCAAAAATTCCAAAACTATGTTGAATAGTAATGGTGAAAGTGGTCACCCTTGTCTTGTTCCTGACTTTAGGGGAAATGCTTTCAATTTTTCACCATTGAGGATAATGTTTGCTGTGGGTTTGCCATATATAGCTTTAATTATGTTGAGGTATGTTCCTTCTATTCCTGCTTTCTGAAGAGTTTTTATCATAAATGGATGTTGCATTTTGTCAAAGGCTTTCTCTGCATCTATTGAGATAGTCATATGGTTTTTATTTTTCAATTTGTTAATGTGGTGAATTACATTGATTGATTTGCGGATATTGAAGAATCCTTGCATCCCTGGGATAAAGCCCACTTGGTTATGGTGTATGATTTTTTTAATGTGTTGTTGGATTCTGATTGCTAGAATTTTGTTAAGGATTTTTGCATCTATGTTCATCAGTGATATTGGCCTGTAGTTTTCTTTTTTTTTTGGCATCTGTCAGGTTTTGGTATTAGGGTGATGGTGGCCTCATAGAATGAGTTTGGAAGTTTACCTTCCTCTGCAATTTTCTGGAAGAGTTTCAGTAGGATAGGTGTTAGCTCTTCTCTAAATTTTTGGTAGAATTCAGCTGTGAAGCTCTCTGGATCTGGGCTTTTGTTTGCTGGAAGATTTCTGATTACAGTTTCAATTTCCATGCTTGTGATGGGTCTATTAAGATTTTCTATTTCTTCCTGGTTCAGTTTTGGAAAGTTGTACTTTTCTAAGAATTTGACCATTTCTTCAACATTGCCCATTTTATTGGCATATAATTGCTGATAGTAGTCTCTTATGATCCTTTGTAGTTCTGTGTTGTCAGTTGTGATCTCTCCATTTTCATTTCTAATTTTATTGATTTGATTTTTCTTTCTGTTTCTTGATGAGTCTAGCTAATGGTTTATCAATTTTATTTATCCTCCCAAAGAACCAGCTTTTTGCTTTGTTGATTTTTGCTATGGTCTCTTTTGTTTCTTTTGCATTTATTTCTGCCCTAATTTTTAAGATTTCTTTCCTTCTACCAACTCTGTGGTTCTCCATTTCTTCCTTTTCTAATTGCTTTAGGTGTAGAGTTAAGTTATTTATTTGAATTTTTTCTTGTTTCTTGAGGTATGCTTGTATTGCTATGAACTTTCCTGTAAGCATTGCTTTTATAGTGTCCCACAGGTTTTGGGTTGTTGTGTTTTCATTGTCATTTGTTTCTATGCATATTTTGATTTCTTTTTTGATTTCTTCTGTGATTTGTTGGTTATTCAGAAGTGTTTTGTTCAGCCTCCATATGCTGGGATTTTTAATAGTTTTTCTCCTGCAATTGAGATCTAATCTTAGTGCATTATGGTCAGAAAAGATGCTTGGAATGATTTCGATTTTTTTTGAATTTATCAAGGTTAGATTTATGGCCCAGGATGTGATCTATCCTGGAGAATGTTCCATGAGCACTTGAGAAAAAGGTGAAATTCATTGTTTTGGGGTGAAATGTCCTATAGATATCAATTAGGTCTAACTGGTCTATTGTATCATTTAAAGTTTGTGTTTCCTTGTTAATTTTCTGTTTAGTTGATCTTTCCCTAGGTGTGAGTGGGGTATTAAAGTCTCCCACTATTATTGTGTTATTGTTAATTTCCCCTTTCATACTTATTAGCATTTGTCTTACTTATTACTGTGCTCCTATGTTGGGTGCATATATATTTATAATTGTTATATCTTCTTCTTGGATTGATCCTTTAATCATTATGTAGTGGCCTTCTTTGTCTCTTTTCACAGCCTTTGTTTTAAAGTCTATTTTATCAGAGATGAGTATTGCTACTCCTGCTTTCTTTTGGTCTCTATTTGCATGGAATATCTCTTTCCACCCCTTCACTTTCAGTCTGTATGTGTCTCCTGTTTTGAGGTGGGTCTCTTGTAAGCAGCATATATAGGGATCTTGTTTTTGTATCCGTTCAGCCAGTCTTTCCTTTTGGTTGGGGCATTCAACCCATTTACGTTCAAGGTAATTATTGATAAGTGTGATCCCGTTGCCATTTACTTAATTGTTTTGGGTTTGGGTTTATATGCCCTTTTTGTGTTTCCTGTCTAGAGAATATCCTTTAGTATTTTTTGGAGAGCTGATTTGGTGGTGCTGAATTCTCTCAGCTTTTGCTTGTCTGTAAAGCTTTTTATTTCTCCTTCATATTTGAATGAGATCCTTGCTGGGTACAGTAATCTTGGCTGTAGGTTATTGTCTTTCATCACTTTAAGTATGTCTTACCATTCCCTCCTGGCTTGAAGAGATTCTATTGAAAGATGAGCTGTTATCCTTATGGGAATCCCCTTGTGTGTTATTTGTTGTTTTTTCCCTTGCTGCTTTTAATATTTGTTCTTTGTGTTTGATCTTTGTTAATTTGATTAATATATGTCTTGGGGTGTTTCGCCTTGGGTTTATCATGTTTGGAACTCTCTGGGTTTCTTGGACTTGGGTGATTATTTCCTTCCCCATTTTAGGGAAGTTTTCACTATTATCTCCTCAAGAATTTTCTCATGGTCTTTCTTTTTGTCTTCTTCTTCTGGGACTCCTATAATTCGAATGTTGAAGCATTTCATATTGTCCTGGAGGTCTCTGAGGTTGTCCTCATTTCTTTTAATTAGTTTTTCTTTTTTCCTCTCTGATTCATTTATTTCTACCATTCTATCTTCTATTTCACTAATTCTATCTTCTGCCTCCATTATTCTACTATTTGTTGCCTCCAGAGTGTTTCTGATCTCATTTATTGCATTATTCATTATATACGGACTCTTTTTTATTTCTTCTAGGTCCTTGTTAAACCTTTCTTGAATCTTCTCAATCCTTGTCTCCAGGCTATTTATCTGTGATTCCATTTTGATTTCAAGATTTTGGATCATTTTCACTATCATTATTCTAAATTCTTTCTCAGGTAGATTCCCTATCTCCTCCTCTTTGGTTTGGTTTGGTAGGCATTTCTCCTGTTCCTTTACCTGCTGGGTATTCCTCTGTCTCTTCATCTTGGTTATATTGCTGCATTTGGGGTGGCCTTTCTATATTCTGGGAATTTGTGGAGTTCTCTTTATTATGGAGTTTCCTCACTGTGGGTGGGGTTGTATCAGTGGCTTGTCAAGGTTTCTTGGTTAGGGAGGTTTGTGTTGGAGTTCTGGTGGGTGGAGCTGGATTTCTTCTCTCTGGAGTGCTATGAATTGTCCAGTAATGGGTTGTGAGACGTCAATGATTTTGGAGTAGTTTTGAGCTGCCTGTATATTGAAGCTCAGGGGTGTGTTCCTGTGTTGCTGGAGAATTTGCATGGTATGTCTTGCTCTGGAACTTGTTGGCCCTTGGGTGGTGCTTGGTTTCAGTGTAGGTATGGAGGCATTTGATGAGCTCCTATTGATTAATGTTCCCTGGATTCAGGATTTCTCCAATGTTCTTAGGATTTGGACTTAAGCCTCCTGTTTCTGGTTTTCAGTTTTATTTTTACCCTAGCCTCAGGACTTCTCCATCTATACAGCACTGATGATAAAGCATCTAGGTTAAAGATGAAAGGTTTCTCCACACTGAGGGTCACCCATAGAGGTTCACTGAGTTACATGGAAAAGAGAAGAGGGAGGGGATCGTTAGAGGTAACTGGAATGAGATGAGGTGGGATCAAAAGAAGAGAGAGCACGCTAGCCAGTAATCACATCCTTATGTACGCTCCACAGTCTGGACAACTCAGAGGTGTTCACAGAGTTATACAGGGAAGAGGAGAGGGAGGAAGTAGACAGAGGTGGCCAGGAGGATAAAAGAGGGAAATGAAAAGGAGAGAGAGAGATCCTGCCAGTAACCAGTTTCCTGAGTGTTCTCCCTGTCTGGAACACACAGAGATTCACATGGTTGGGGAGAGAAGAGAAGGGGGAGGGAGGAGACAGAGGACACCTGGTGGAGAAAAAGGAGAGTCCAAAGGAGGGGAGAGTGGTCAAGCCAGTAATCTCACTCTCAGGTAAAGTTGGGTACTGGAGATTGGGTTTTTACATGTACAAAATTGACAAAAAATAATAAAAAGCAAAGATTAAAAATCTGGAGTAGAGATTGGATTTTCAAAAATACAATATTAAAGAAAAGAAGAAGAAGAAGAGGAAAAAAGAAAGAAAAAACAAACAAAACAAACAAAAAAAAAAACAAAGCCACAAGAATTATTAATAATAATAATTAGAGAAACAGAGTACTTAAAAATTTAAGAAAGTTAAAAAAAAGAAAAACAAACAAAAAAAAAAAGAAGAAAAAACAATCATGCAACCCCATCAACTCAAAAAAAAAAAAAAAAAAAAAGATTGCAAAAGTAGTAAAGGTATATCTGGCCCTTTCTTTGGTGTTGTGGGTTGTGTGGGGTCACTTCCAAGGTAGTTCCCTCTGTTTAACTTCCCCTGTTTGCTGGTCTCTTCAGTGTCTGATTTCCATCTTGACACAGGGAGGGTGGTGGTGGACACACTAGGTTCACTATTCCATCACGCTGTGGGGAGGGAGGGATGCTGAAAACAAATATTACTGGCGTGTGCTTGCAGTGTCTCATCCACTCTGGGCTTGCCCCTGCTCACGGTGCACACCACTCAGGCTCTACGTAGCTCCTCCGGGGAACCGTCTGAGGCCAGCCCTAGGCTTCATGCACCTCCCAGGTCTAAGCCACTCAGGCTCAGCGCTCAGGAAGCCCTCTGAGGTGCAGATTTGGTTGGGCCTGTGTTTTGTGCCCTTCCCAGGTCCGAGTAGCTCAGGAGTTTGGTGAGCACAATCGCTGTGACTATGGCCTTTCCCTGCTGCTCGTTTTTCTGGGTGTACTGCAGGCGGATGATGACTGCCCAGAACCCCCAGAAGTCTTAGTTAACAAAGAAGCCTGCTTGTATTTTGATAGGTAATGTCTCTCTTGGGCTGCGATTGCCCCCTTCCAGCCCTTAAGGCTCTGGCTGCCTGTCACTGGAGGGGTATGGTCTGCAGCCGGCTATTTCCGGTCCGTCCTTTGTTCTGCTCACGGTCCCAGTGGTGTCTTATGTTTGAGTGTTTTGCATGGTAGCTATCCCACAGTCTGGTTTGCTAGCCCAAGTTAGTTCGCTCTGTCCATGCGCGGGGAGTTCCGGCCTGATTCTTAAAAAACCACTGCAGCCAGTGCCTCCCACGACCCGATTCTTAAAAAGCACTGCCGGCTGTGCCTCCCACTCCTCCCTGCCCAGCCCCCAATTGCTAGTGGCGGATGCAGGCGTTTGCGCTGCTTTTCCGCTGGGGGAGTTACTGTTGGGCTCATAATCTGTTGGTTTTAATTATTTATTTATTTTCCCTTCCTATTATGTTGCCCTCTGTGCTTCCAAAGCTCGCCACAGACTCGGCTGCGAGAATGTTTCCTGGTGTTTGGAAACCTCTCTTTTTAAGAGTCTCTTCCCAGGATGGGATTCCCTTCCCGGGACGGAGCTCCCTCCCTACCTCCTTTGTCTCTTTTTTTGTCTTATTATATTTTTTCCTGTTTTTGAAGCCAATGATCTGCTTTGCTGGGTGCCTGATGTCCTCTGCCAGCATTCAGAAGTTGTTTTATGGAATTTACTCAGCGTTGAAATGTTCTTTTGATGAAGTTTTGAGGGAGAAAGTGGTAGGACCACCCCCTAGAATCTAGATTTAATACAATATTTTTTGCTCTTTACTGTGAATAGATATTCAAATTTGCTCCACTTCTTTGCCCATATAAACCATACTACAGTGAATATTTTTCACATATATATTTAAAGGCATGTTTAATTTTCTACAGATAAATTTTTCAAAAATGTGGGTCAGAGGGCATACAAGTTTTCAATTTAAATGGCTATTCCAAATTAGTTTCTTAAATAAAGTTATTATTTTCTCTAGGAAGGTGTCCATTTCATAAAATCTTCACTGATATTAGATGTTGCTCTATTTTCCCTTAGTTTTATAAGACAATATTGTGTTTCACTATACCTTTCCCTTTATTTTCCTAAACTACTGATGAAGCTGGGAGACTTTCCATATTGTCATTTGTTGTTTTGCTGCAATTAAATGTCAAAGACCTTGAAACACTTATTTAAGTTGCCCCTTCAGGAACCTCCTTAGAAAATTCTCTTTAACTTGAAACATACAAATAGGTTACTTTGTGTCAAGTATATGGATACTAATTTGGGAGAGAATGGGGCCCCAGAGGGAATGGGCCTCCTTCAGTTCAGTTCAGTCGCTCAGTCGTGTCCAACTCTTTGTGACCCCATGAATCGCAGCACGCCAGGCCTCCCTGTCCATCACCAACTCCCGGAGTTCACTTAGACTCATGTCCATCGAGTCCATGATGCCATCCAGCCATCTCATCCTCTTTCGTCCCCTTCTCATCCTGCCCCCAATCCCTCCCAGCATCAGAGTCTTTTCCAATGAGTCAACTCTTCACATGAGGTGGCCAAAGTATTGGAGTTTCAGCTTTAGCATCATTCCTTCCAAAGAAATCTGAGGGCTGATCTCCTACTAATTAGATAAAAGTGTGCAGAAAGCCATGTGGCGAGATTGAGCTACTGGCAAAAGCTGGGGACATATAGAACCAAAGGCATATTTGACCCATTGTCCTTCTGGAAGGACTCTGGGTGTGTGGAGGAGCAGGGCTAGGCCATGAGGTCTGGTTAGAGCATAGCCTAATCAAAGGGAAAGAACAGCCACAGAGAAGCTTTGTTTTCTCAACCACATGCCAGGACAAATTTGAAGAAACAAATCTGCCAGCAGATCACAAATGAAATGTGCTAAGTAGTGATGAAGAGGCAAGTTTTCACAGGTAAATCAAATGTAGAATACACTGGCCAATAAGTCATGTGTAGTTTTGTGTAAATTCTGGTCCTACTTAGAAAGCTGTGTTTTCTTCTGAGAAAAAGAGGATAATCAATTGAAGTTCTTGAGCAGCATCCAAATAGCTAGTGGTATGAGTGACTCATACAAGCCCTGGTGGTTTTACTCAGGGAGTCTTTTCATTGCCCCCTTGTTATTTACCAGGGCCCTGCATGTTTACAATGAGGGAAATGTAGACCTCAATGGAGGAGATGACCTCTGGAAACATCTCCCATTCCTTGAAGCCATTTCTCACTCTAGACCTTGGATACCCATCTTTTCCTTTGTAAGCCTGATGCATTTGGAATTATCAAACCTGTTGATAATCAACATTTCCATGCCCTTCAACTTGAGCTGTCATCTCCTTCTAAACCTCTGGGCAAGCAGCCACCTTTACTCTCCAGTGCCCTTTTCCACAGTGCTGTCATTCTTCTGGCAGCCTGGGGACAGCAGGCTTACTAACACTGTTTTCTCTGCCTAGAGATAGGGTCAGTTTAGACATGCCCAGGGTCTTTCTGAATGACCTAATTCAAGGCAGGCTAACCTTTCAACAGAGAGAGCCATGTTCCTACAGAGAATTGCTGGTTCTCTGTAAGAAAATCACACACACATACACAAAGATTTTGCAGCTCTTTGGAGAAATTAAAGTCTGCATGAGATGCCTGTGTTTTTGTTTTTGTTTGTTATTTCTTTTTCAAAGAAGTTGCACTGGCCAAGTGGACACGTACCTATCAGTTAGCTAATCTGGCTATCTTAATCCAAGGAGGATAAGCAAAGAAAAAAAGACTGTTGGAATATATCATCACTTCTGATTTTCCCCTTTCACAACGGATAGTCTGTCATCTGGATAATCACTTTTTCATAGAAACTTATCTCATGGAATAGACCAGTGCCTCTAATGCAGAAAATTCTGTCTCCTCCTTATAACCAATTTGGTAAAAGCCCATTCACAATGTAAATAAGTGGTTGACAGTTCCTGAAGTATTTTTTCCTGGGTATAATATGATACAGCAAAATAGCACAAGATATAGGTCAAGAGAGTTGCTCAATATCAAGAGGGAGGGTTTCCTTTTGAAGACGTCATCAGTGGGGCAAGTTATTGCTAAAACAGATTGTTGGAAGCAAATTACATATTTATTATAACAGTCTCACTGATGGCGCTGCAGCTTTTGAAATAATTGAGATACAATATAATATTTTTGATGTCTTCATCTGATTTTCTTTAATGCTATTTCATGCTTCAGTTCAGTTAAGTTCAGTTGCTCAGTCGTGTCCAACTCTTTGCAACTCCATGAGTTGCAGCACGCCAGGCCTCCCTGTCCATCACCAACTACTGGAGTTCACTCAGACCCACGTTCATCGATTCAGTGATGCCATCCAGCCATCTCATCCTCTGTCGTCCCCTTCTCCTCCTGCTCCCAATCCCTCCCAGCATCAGAGTCTTTTCCAATGGGTCAACTCTTCTCATGAGGTGGCCAAGTATTGGAGCTTCAGCTTTACCATCAGTCTTTCCAAGGAACACCCAGGACTGATCTCCTTTAGAATAGACTGGTTGGATCTCCTTGCAGTCCAGGGGACTCTCAAGAGTCTTCTCCAACACCACAGTTCAAAAGCATCAATTCTTCGGCACTCAGCTTTCTTCACAGTCCAACTCTCACATCCATACATGACCATTTAGTAATGCTATAATATTTTGTACTGACTGTTCCATAAACAGAATGCCATGTGGGCATACTTTGTGTGCATGCATGCATAGCAAATAGGAAAAGAGGAGACTTAAGTGTATGTGTGGGAGATAATGTCAAAATATTTTACAAATTAGACTACATTTTACTATATATGTGGTAGTATTTGGTGTTCTGTATCAAGTTGATTTAATGTCAAATTTAGCAGATCAACATTACATCAACAAAGCTTTTGATGAGATGAAATTCAAGTAATCACTTTGGAAAGTTTAAAGAATGAGATGCTTCGTATATTTATTCTATATAGAAGTTGACTGACAAGGGCAGTACCAATTATTCAATTGGACCACCAACTATTGGACTTTTCTATAAATCTGTAAGGTTTTAACTGCCTCCTGACCCCCAAAGTTCATATCTGTCTCACACATAGAAAATTGTCATCTCATCCCAAGGTCCCCCAAAGTCTCAACATATTAACTGTAAATCCAAAATTTCACTTATGTCTTGTCAATCAGAAGTTCCAAATATTATATGAATCAAATATCTCTGAGAATCTAAGAATAATTCATTCTGGGGCACCATTCCGTTTCATCTGTGGGTATGAAAAGCTTAAGAAACAAGTTATTAGGTTCCTAAATATAAGTAGGAATTGGCATAGAAAGTTACAGCATACTGGCTCCAAAATTGAGAAAATAAAGGAGAAAAATGAGTCAACCTTAGTTACATAGAAATCTAACCAGGTAAACTCCATTTGCTGTTAAATCCTGGAAATAATTCTCTCACTCATGACCCCAAACTCAGGGCTTAGAGCGTGCCCTCTGGATTTGCAACTCCACCTTGAGTCATCATTCCTGTTTCAAGGAATGTAGCACATGTGTGTTGACAGCTGCTTAGTTTTATCAATCTGTTCCTACCAGGACAATCCTGGAGGCCTTTGATTTTCTTTCTTTCTTTCTTTTTTTAATTGTTCCGCCCCTGTCAGTCCAAGCTAGCAGTTTTCCTATATAACATTCTCAAGAACCAGGTGGGTTTCCTATGTATGTTAGTGGGGATTCAACCCATTAAACAAGAGGCTCATCCATAGACCTGTCCTAGATGATTCCTTCTCTATTTTGTTTTTACTAATATGGCTGAGAGAACATACTTTGATGTTTCCGTGATGCTCACTGGCATAATTGGTCAGATTTGTGAGTTGTACCCTTAATCTCTTCAGGGAGTTTTTGTGTGACTGAATCTTCTGATCTTTATGTCTTTCTAGTATGTTAGCAAAAAGTTTCACAGTCATATCCTCTGTCTTTTCTCTCTAGTATGCTTTGCTGACAGGACAGCTCTTAATTTTAGCAGTTTTTGCCATCTAGATAGGCTGAAGATTTCCAAAACCATCAAATCCTAGCTCCAATTTGTTTAGTAATTATTCCCTTAATTCACTTACTTCTATTCTCTCTCATGTTACTATAAGCAGTACAAAATAAACCAGACCACATCTCTAACACTTTATTTGAAAACCACCTCAAGTAAATGTCTAATTTCATTATTTATATGTTCTGCTATCCCTGTAACTTCAGGTCACATTTGCACCAGGCTTACTGTCACTGTATAACAAGAATTTCCTTTCTTTCACTTTCCAATAATATTTTCATCGTTTCTTACTGAGCTTTCAACAACATGGACTTAAAGGCTCGTATTTCTATTAATAGTCTGTACACAGTAATTTGGTAATTCTTTGATATGACTTACACTTTTTTCTATCATGCTTCTTACTTCCTCTGTGCCCTCACTAGCATAATCTTTAACATCCTTATTTCTGCTGACAGTCTGTTCAATATAATCTAGACATTCACTACGGTGCATCTCAAATTTCTACCAGTCTCTGCCCAATTCTCAAGCCATGTCTTCACTTTTAGGTATTTGTTGTAGAAGCATTACACTTTCAGGCCCCAAAATAGTTATGAATTTTCTGTTGATACTGTAACACATTTTTATAATGGTCAGCCAGATGTCTAACAGGTCTCACCAGGACAAAAACCAAGGTGTCAAGAGAGATGTGTTTCTTTCTGGAGGTTCTAGGAGAAGATATTTCTTTGCCTTTTCAGTTTTCTTTCTCTTTTTTTTTACTTTAAATACTGTATTGGTTTTGCCATACATCAACATTTATCCACCACAGGTATACATGTGTTCCCCATCCTGAAGCCCCCTCCCTCCCCCTTCCCCGTACCATCCCTCTCGGTCCTCCCAGTGCACCAGTCCCAAGCATCCAGTATCATGCCTTGAACCTGGGCTGGCAACTCATTTCATATACGGTATTATACATGTTTCAGTGCCATTCTCCCAAATCATCTCACCCTCTCCCTCTCCCACAGAGTCCAAAAGACTGTTCTATATGTCTGTGTCTCTTTTGCTGTCTCGCATACAGGGTTATTGTTACCATCTTTCTAAATTCCATATATATGCATTAGTATACTCTATTGGTGTTTTTCTTTCTGGCTTACATCACTCTGTATAATTGGCTCCAGTTTCATCCAACTCATTGGAACTGATTCAAATGTATTCTTGTTAATGGCTGCATAATACTCCATTGTGTATATGTACCATAGCTTTCTTATCCATTCATCTGCTGATGGACATCTAGGTTGCTTCTATGTCCTGGCTATTATAAACAGTGCTGCGATGAATATTGGGGTACATGTATCTCTTTCAGTTCTGGTTCCCTCCATGTGTATGCCCAGCAGTGGGATTGCTGGGTCATAAGGCAATTCTATTTCCAGTTTTTTTAAGGAATCTCCACACTGTTCTCCACAGTGGCTGTACTAGTTTGCATTCCCACCAACAGTGTAAGAGGGTTCCCTTTTCTCCATACCCTCTCCAGCATTTGTTGCTTGTAGACTTTTGCATCACAGCCATTCTGACGGGTATGAAATGGTATCTCATTGTGGTTTTGATTTGCATTTCTCTGATAATGAGTGATGTTGAGCATCTTTTCATGTATTTGTTAGCCATCTGTATGTCTTCTTTGGAGAATATCTATTTAGTTCTTTGGCCCATGTTTTGATTGGGTCATTTATTTTTCTGGAATTGAGCTGCAGGAGTTGCTTGTATATTTTTGAGATTAGTTATTTGTCAGTTTCTTCATTTGCTATTATTTTCTCCCATTCAGAAGGCTGTCTTTTCACCTTGCTTATAGTTTCCTTTGTTGTGCAGAAGCTTTTAAGTTTAATTAGGTCCCATTTGTTTATTTTTGCTCTTGTTTCCAATATTTTGGGAGGTGGGTCATAGAGGATCCTGCTGTGATGTATGTCGGAGAGAGTTTTGCCTATGTTCTCTGCTAGGAGTTTTATAGTTTCTGGTCTTACATTTAGATCTTTAATCCATTTTGAGTTTATTTTTGTGTATGGTGTTAGAAAGTGTTCTAGTTTCATTATTTTACAAGTGGTTGACCAATTTTCCCAGCACCACTTGTTAAAGAGATTATCTTTACTCCATTGTATATTCTTGCCTCCTTGGTCAAAGATAAGGTGTCATTCTTCTTTCTCAAGATTGCTTTGGCTATTTGAGGTTTTTTGTATTTCCATACAGATTGTGAAATTATTTGTTCTAGTTCTGTGTAAAATACAGAGCTAGATAGGTAGCTTGATAGGAAGTGCATTAAATCTATAAATTGCTTTGGGTAGTATACTCATTTTCACTTTATTGATTCTTCTGATCCATGAACATGGAACATTTCTCCATCTATTAGTGTCCTCTGATTTCTTTCACCAGTGTTTTATAGTTTTCTATATATAGATCTTTAGTTTATTTAGGTAGATATATTCCTAAGTATTTTATTCTTTTCATTGCAATGGTGAATGAAATTATTTCCTTAATTTCTCTTTCTACTTTCTCATTATTAGTGCATAGGAATGCATGGGATTTCTGTGTGTTGATTTTATATTCTGCCACTTTACTATATTTATTGATTAGCTCTAGTAATTTTCTGGTGTAGTCTTTAGGGTTTTCTATGTAGAGGATCATGTCATCTGCAAACAGTGAGAGTTTTACTTCTTCTTTTCCAGTTTGGATTCCTTTTATTTCTTTTTCTGCTCTGATTGTTGTGGCCAAAACTTCCAAAACTATGTTAAATAGTAATGGAGAAAGTGGGCACCCTTGTCTTGTTCCTGACTTTAGGGGAAATACTTTCATTTTTCACCTTTGAGGATAATGTTCGCTGTGGGTTTGTCATATATAGCTTTAATTATGTTGAGGTATGTTCCTTCTGTTCCTGCTTTCTGAAGAGTTTTTTTTATCATAAATGGATGTTGAATTTTGCCAAAGGCCTTCTCTGCATCTATTGAGATAATCATATGGTTTTTATTTTTCAATTTGTTAATGTGGTGAATTACATTGATTGACTTGCAGATATTGAAGAATCCTTGCATCCCTGGGATAAAGCCCACTTGGTTATGGTGTATGATCTTTTTAATTTGTTGTTGGATTCTGACTGCTAGAATTTTGTTAAGGATTTTTGCATCTATGTTCATCAGTGATATTGGCCTGTAGTTTTCTTTTTTTGGCATCTTTGTCAGTTTTTGGTATTAGGGTGATGGTGGCCTCATAGAATGAGTTTGGAAGTTTACCTTCCTCTGCAATTTTCTGGAAGAGTTTCAGTAGGATAGGTGTTAGCTCTTCTCTAAATTTTTGGTAGCATTCAGCTGTGAAGCTGTCTGGACCTGGGCATTTGTTTGCTGGAAGATTTCTGATTACAATTTCAATTTCCATGCGTGTGATGGGTCTATTAAGATTTTCTATTTCTTCCTGGTTCAGTTTTGGAAAGTTGTACTTTTCTAAGAATTTGACCATTTGTTCAACATTGTCCATTTTATTGGCATATGATTGCTGATAGTAGTCTCTTATGATCCTTTGTATTTCTGTGTTGTCAGTTGTGATCTCTCCATTTTCATTTCTAATTTTATTGATTTGATTTTTCTCCCTTTGTTTCTTGATGAGTCTGGCTAATGGTTTGTCAATTTTATTTATGCTTTCAAAGAACCAGCTTTTTGATTTGTTGATTTTTGCTATGGTCTCTTTTGTTTCTTTTGCATTTATTTCTGCCCTAATTTTTAAGATTTCTTTCTTTCTACTAACCGTGGGGTTCTCCATTTCTTCATTTTCTAGTTGCTTTAGGTGTAGAGTTGGGTTATTTATTTGACTTTTTTCTTGTTTCTTGAGGTATGCCTGTATTGCTATGAACCTTTCTCTTAGCACTGCTTTTATAGTGTCCCACAGGTTTTGGGTTGTTGTGTTTTCATTTTCATTTGTTTCTATGCATATTTTGATTTCTTTTTTGATTTCTTCTGTGATTTGTTGGTTATTCAGAAGCGTGTTGTTCAGCCTCCATATGTTGGAATTTTTAATAGTTTTTCTCCTGTAATTGAGATCTAATCTTATTGCATTGTGGTCAGAAAAGATGCTTGGAATGATTTAAATTTTTTTGAATTTACCAAGGCTAGATTTATGGCCCAGGATGTGATCTATCCTGGAGAATGTTCCATGAGCACTTGAGAAAAAGGTGAAATTCATTGTTTTGGGGTGAAATGTCCTATAGATATCAATTAGGTCTAACTGGTCTATTGTATCATTTAAAGTTTGTGTTTCCTTGTTAATTTTCTGTTTAGTTGATCTTTTCCTAGGTGTGAGTGGGGTATTAAAGTCTCCCACGATTATTGTGTTATTGTTAATTTCCCCTTTCATACTTATTATCATTTGTCTTACTTATTACAGTGCTCCTATGTTGGGTGCATATATATTTATAATTGTTATATCTTCTTCTTGGATTGATCCTTTGATCATTATGTAGTGGCCTTCTTTGTCTCTTTTCACAGCCTTTGTTTTAAAGTCTATTTTATCAGGGATGAGTACTGCTACTCCTGCTTTCTTTTGGTCTCTATTTGCACGGAATATCTCTTTCCACCCCTTCACTTTCAGTCTGTATGTGTCCCCTGTTTTGAGGTGGGTCTCTTGTAAGCAGCATATATAGGGATCTTGTTTTTGTATCCATTCAGCCAGTCTTTGTCTTTTGGTTGGGGCATTCAACCCATTTACGTTCAAGGTAATTATTGATAAGTGTGATCCCGTTGTCATTTACTTTATTGTTCTGGGTTCGGGTTTATATGGCCTTTTCGTATTTCCTGTCTAGAGAATATCTTTTAGCATTTGTTGGAGAGCTGATTTGGTGGTGCTGAATTCTCTCAGCTTTTGCTTGTCTGTAAAGCTTTTTATTTCTCCTTCATATTTGAATGAGATCCTTGCTGGGTACAGTAATCTGGGCTGTAAGTTTTTTTCTTTCATCACTTTAAGTATGTCTTGCCATTCCCTCCTGGCTTGAAGAGTTTCTATTGAAAGATGAGCTGTTATCCTTATGGGAATCCCCTTGTGTGTTATTTGTTGTTTTTTCCCTTGCTGCTTTTAATATTTGTTCTTTGTGTTTGATCTTTGTTAATTTGATTAATATGTGTCTTGGGGTGTTTGCCTTTTCAGTTTTTATTTTTATTTTATTTTATTTTATTTTTTGTTTGCCTTTTCAGTTTTTAGACACTACTGATATTCCTTGCCTCATGGCCCCCTCTCTCCACTATCTTCAAGGCAGCAACATTGTAATCTATTTAATCCTTTTGTAGTCCTCATATCTTTGACACACTACAGCTGGTAAAGTTTTTCTTGTCAACAACAATTTGGCACTTACCATCTACCTCTGCAAGGATTAAGTCATGTGCTGCTGTAGTTGCTAATTTTCAGCTTCTCCTGAAAAGTGTTCAGGATGGAGAGCAGAAATAAGGCACTCTATGCTTAGGAAATACCTGGCAGAACAAGTCTTCACATATATAGATATTTTCAGGAGCTGATTTTATGAGCTCAAATCTTATCTTTAGTCATATCTAGAAAAGTACTAAAATCCTTCATGGTGACAGCTGCTACTCAATACTAGCAGTAGTCCTCAGGAGACTAGCAGAAACTTTCTACAAAAAAATGTGTGCTTGATTGCACATACCCCCCCTTAATCAAAATCACCTATATGCTGACCTTCCCCCCACCTCTTTAGAGCAGTTTCTCAGAGAAATTTGATTACAAGACTTCCACAAGACTCAGGGAAACAGAGACTCCAGTCTTGGAGAACACAAACAAAATCTTGCATGCACCAAGAGTCAGGGTAAAGAAACAGTGACTCCATAGGAAACTAAGCCAAAACTACCTGCTTGTGTTTTAGGGTATCCTGTGGAGAAGTGGGTCAGCTGGGGCTCACCACAGGGACAGGAAGCCTGGTAGCAGCTGTCTGGGAAGTTCCCCTTTGACTTAAACCCTCTTAGCTTAAACCCTACCAGAGAGTGAGTGCAACCCTACTCATCAGCAGATAATTAGATTAAAGTTTTACTGAGCAAGATCCTGCCTATCAGTTCAGTTCAATTCAGTCACTCAGCTGTGTCTAACTCTTTGAGACCCCACAGACTGCAACACACCAGGCCTCCCTGTCCATTGCCAACTCCCAGAGTTTACTCAAACTCATGTCCATTGAGTCAGTGATGCTATCAAACCATATTATCCTCTGTCGTCCCCTTCTTCTCCTGCCTTTAATCTTTTCCAACATCAGGGTCCTTTCAAATGAGTCAGTTCTTCTCATCAGGTGGCCAAAGTATTGGAGTTTCAGCCTCAGCATCAGTCCTTTCAATGAATATTCAGGACTGATTTCCTTTAGGATGGACTGGTTGGATCTCCTTGCAGTCCAAAGGACTCTCAAGAGTCTTCTCCAACACCACAGTTCAAAAGCATCAGTTTTTCAGCACTCAGCTTTATAGTCCAACTCTCACATCCATGACTACTAGAAAAACCATAGGTTTGATTTGATGAATCTTTGTTGGCAAAGTATTATTTCTGCTTTTTAATATGCTGTGTAGGCTGGTCATAACTTTTCTTTCAGGGAGCAAGTATCTTTTAATTTCATGACTGCAGTCACATTCTGCAGTGATTATGGAGCCTCCCAAAATAAAGTCTGAGACTGTTTCCACTGTTTCCCCATCTATTTCCCATGAAGTGATGAGACAGGATGCCATGATCTTAGTTTTCTGAATGTTGAGTTTTAAGCCAACTTTTTCACTCTCCTCTTTCACTTTCATCAAAAGGCTCTTTAGTTCTTCACTTTCTGCCATCAGAGCAAGATCCAGTTTTTCCCACCACCAGTCTTTCCCATCAGGAAGTTTACACAAGCCTCTTAGCCTCCTCCATCAGAGGGCGTACAGAATAAGCAAGAAGAACTACAATTCTACAGCAACTAAACAATATTACATTACAGAAAGTTAATCAGCTTGAAAAAAGCAGAAAGTTATGTCCCAGATCAAGGGATAAGATAAAACTCCAGAAAAGCAACTAAATGAAGTGGACATAGGCAACCTTCCAGAAAAAGAATTCAGAATAATGACAGTGAATATCACTGAGAACCTTAGGAAAAGAATGGAAACAAGGATTGAGAAGATGCAAGAAATGTTTACAAAAGACATATAATAACTAAAGAACAAACAAACATAGATGACTAATCCACTAGAAGGAATCCAGAGCAGCATAACTGAGGCAGAACCACAGATAAATGACCTGGAGGACAGAAAGTTGGAAATCACTGTCACAGAACAAAATATAGAAGAAAGAATGAAAAGAAATGAAGACAGCATAAGAGACCTTTGAGACAACACTAGATGTACTAACATTCTCATTTTAAGGGTCCAGAAGAAGACTAGAAAGTATTTGAAGAGATAATAGCTTAAAACTATTTCCCTATCCTGGAAAGGGAAATAATCAACCAAGTCCAGGAAGCACAAAGAGTCCCAGGTAGGATAAACCCAAGGAGGAACACACTGAGACACATAGTAAATAAACTGACAAAATAAAGACAGAGATAAAATATTAATGCAACAAGGGGAAAATGACAAATAACATACAATTAAATTCCATCAGGCTATCAGCTGAATTCACAAGTCAGAAGGGAATAGCAAGACATATTTAAAGTGATGAAAGGGAAAAACCTACAACCAAGAATATTCTACCTAGCAAGACTCTTTCAGATTTGATGAAAAAATCAAAAGCTTTCCAGATAGACAAAAGAGAATTCAGCACCACCAAACCAGCTTTACAAAACATGCTGAAGGAACTTCTCTAGGCAAAAAACAACAGAAGGAAATGCCCTATCTATAGAAAATAAACCCAAAACAATTAAGAAAACCATAACAGGAACATATACATGGATAATTACACTAAATGTAAATGTATTAAATTCACCAACCAAAAGACATAGACTGGCTCATCAGAAGAAAATATGTGCATGTATGCACATCCATTTACCACGCCACTCTACCTGACCCCCCAAATTATATGTAATTGTTATATATTGTTAGATTATCATGTTCCCATTATGGCTCACAATTGTAATTATCTTTCATTTTTTGTCTGGCTACTGATTGTGAAATCTGACAAACATCTTTTACTATTGTGAATATGTAACTATTACTAACTTAATATCATTGTATCAGGACTGGTCAATAGAAAAATTATGGAATTCTATATCACCAAAACTACCATTTCACAGAAAAACTTGTCAATTTTTAAAATCCATATACATATCAGAATTATCTTGGAAATTTTTTTTGGAAAATACAAATGCCCAGGTATTGCTTTTCCTTTTTCCTTTGCCAGAGTGCTGAATATGTTTCTAATGAGCAGCTTTGTTTAAAAATAAATGGACTTTATGAGGATTTTATACTTTTATTTAGTTTGCTTCATTTTTAAAATTTCATATCAGTGCTCCCATTTCATTTAGTTTATGCTCCCCAATTTCTTCATCTCCTTTTTTTTTTTTGCATGTTCTTTCTCAAGCCTTTATCAAGCATAGTAGAAAAGCTTTCTAAACATATATAAGTAATATATATAATATATTAGCTTCAAAAAATTTATGAATTTTTCCTAACTAAGAAATTTTTATGATTGATTCTACTTGTTTGACAGTATAAATAGAATGCTAGATTTATAATTTTAAAAAATAGATATGCAACAAGTAACAAAAGTTATTGTATAGCACAGAATTTTAGTCAATATCTTGTAAAAAGTTGGCTTAAAGCTCAACATTCAGAAAATGAAGATCATGGCATCTGGTCCCATCACTTCATGGAACATAGATGGGGAAACAGTGGAAATAGTGAGAGACTTTATTTTGTGGGGCTCCAAAATCACTGCAGATGGTGATTGCAGCCATGAAATTAAAAGACGCTTATTCCTTGGAAGAAAAGTGATGACCAACCGAGATAGCATATTAAAAAGCAGAGACATTACTTTGCCAACTAAGGTCCGTCTAGTCAAGGCTATGGTTTTTCCTGTGGTCGTGTATGGATGTGAGAGTTGGACTGTGAGGAAGGCAGAGCACCAAAGAATTGATGCTTTAGAACTGTGGTGTTGGAGAAGACTCTTGAGAGTCCCTTGAACTGCAAGGAGATCCAACCAGTCCATTCTGAAGGAGATCAGCCCTGGGTGTTCTTTGGAAGGAATGATGCTAAAGCTGAAACTCCAATACTTTGGCCACCTCATGTGAAGAGTTGACTCATTAGAAAAGACTCTTTTGCTGGGAGGGATTGGGGGCAGGCGGAGAAGGGAACGACAGAGGATGAGATGGCTGGATGGCATCACTGACTCGATGGAAGTGAGTCTGAGTGAACTCCGGGAGTTGGTGATGGACAGGGAGGCCTGGCGTGCTGCGATTCATGGGGTCGCAAAGAGTCAGACACGACTGAGCAACTGAACTGAACTGAACTGTAACAACATATAATGAAAAACAATTTCAGAAATAATATATGTCTATATGTATAACTGAATCACACACGCCAAAAAAAATTCTACTTTTTGAAATTTGGTAATGTTTATTACTTCTTTGCCAGTTTTACTAAATATCCAATGGACATTTAATAACAATAGTGAAATAAAAATTTTTAAATATATTTGTTTAGGATATGATTAATATAAATTAAATATAAATCTATTACATTTAAACTATTAATGACATCATTCAAGATGCTCCTATTCTCATTTTTTCTCCACTTGATAAAGTATTTTCAGAGAAATGTTAATATGTCTCACTGCAATTCTATGTTTTTTCTTTTTCCTATTTCTTATTTTTGCTCTAGAATCATTGTTTCTTTGCTGTTAAGGTGTCCAATGGTTTACAATGGCTATCTTTTTCATGAACTGTACCTTTTAATATTAAAATATTCATCTTTTTTAATTTAAAATTAATTAAAAAGTAATTAATAATTAGATTGGTCCCATCTGGATAATTCATAGTAATTTCCTGATCTCATGGTCCTTAATCACATCTATGAAGTCCTTTTTGGCAAGGTAACATGTTTATAGGTTACAGGGATTAGTGTGTAGATAAGATTTTTTTGGGTAGGGGTGTGTGAGAAAGGAGGGAGGCATTATTTTGACAATCATACTATGGAACTCATTGTACCACAATACAATTACAGCTTAATCAGACAGGGACAGAAAATATTCTGTTTATGATGAAGCAGGTAAAAATGAGAATACAGCATTTCTTTACTTAGTGGGTTAAAAAATAAATTAAAAAAAATCTCAGTTTCAGGAGTGGTTAGCTCACTCATAATAAACAGGTATGCACATATTCTATACTGTGGCATTTCCCAACTAAGTAACAATTTCAGATTTTGTAAAAGATTGAAGAAAGCTTTAAGGCCAACTTTGAAAAGTTATTTCCAAAGAAAAAATAAAATTAAAACTCATCTTCTATCCAGTCTATCCTCCACGAGTAGATATGCTCTAGCAGAGTATTACACTTGAGGTTAGTTACAAAAGAGATAGTGTATCTTCTAACACTAACAAACTTAAGATGAATTTAGGGAATTGGCAGAAGAAAATGATTTTTTTTTTCCAAAAATTGTAAGCAACATATGGACAGCGAAACTCAAAGTTATTTCACCAAAATCTGGATACTTGAATGAGTTCTTAAGTATTTGGAGGAAAAAAAATAATAGTATTAACAAAACAAAGTCATATTCCAACCAGCTTCTGTGGTTGGTGTCCCAAAATCCATTTCCAATCTTTCATTTCCCTTCTGCTTTAAACTACAGATATATGAAATCAAAAACTCTGTATTTCCTAACTTACCTACTACAGTTTGGCATAGCAAAGATATACAATTTAGGTGTGTAACAAAAAGTTCAGGTCATCTGTAAAATTCAAATGGGTAGCACATCATTTTCTTGATGTGTTACTATTATTTTTACTATTATAGTTACGGCCCTATTATTTTTCTCTTCTTCTTGTCTTAGATGAGAAAAGGAGGCTTAGAACAGAGAAAGTGGGACTTCCCTGGTGGCTCAGATGGTAAAGCGTCTGTCTACAATGTGGGAGACCCGGGTTCAAGCCCTGGGTTGGGAAGATCCCTTGGAGAAGAAAATGGCAAATCCACTCCAGTACTATTGCCTGGAAAATCCCATGGACAGAGGAGCCTGGTAGGCTACAGTCTATGGGATCACAAAGAGTCGGTCACGACTGAGCAACTTCACTTTAAAGACTCTCACTGACAGCATGAATCCCACAGAAACTGCCTATCATTTCAGCCACTGTAAATCAAATTTTCTTTGAGTCTAATGTTAACATGTTGCTAATTAATAAATTCAGTGAAAGATTTATGGTAATTTTAGTTTTATAAAAATATTTAGAGAAATGAATGAATGAATGCTGAAGATCTCAACAGGATGCAGGGAAGGGCTTTGCTATGTGCTTAGTCACTCAGTCCTATCTGACTCTTCACAACCCAATGGATTGTAGCCTGCCAGGCTTCTCTGTCCATGGGGATTCTCCATGCAAGAATACTGGAATTGGTTGCCATGACTTCCTCCAGGGGATTTCTCAACCCAGGGATCAAACCCAGTTCTCCCACATTGCAGGCAGATTCTTTACTGTCTGAACCACCAGGGAAACCTGTAGGGAAGGGCATCCAATTCTTGATTACTGGATATTGAATCACTGAATATTTTTCTTAATATATATTGATATAGGACCTCTATCAACTACAGACAGCTGAGCTAAGCAAAGGATAAGGGGGTCAGACCCAACTCATGCTATTGGGAGAAAAATATAATTACCAACATCATGGTGAATAGAAAAAAATAAGAAAAAAATGTAATCAGAGATTAAAGGGCATAGTCTTTAAGAATAGTGATCTTAGAGAGAAATAATTATTTTCTCTAAGTTTCATCAAACATGCATGAATTGTATTCTGTCAATTTTAAAAATTAATTAATTTTTTTAATAAAACTTTCATACCTTTGCAATTGTCTTTTCATTGGAAATGTCACATTCATGGAAAGAGTTTTGAAAGTCACCTTATTTTCAAGGGAATCTGGCCTGTACTCAAGGTGTCAGCAGGTGTCCTGACTTTAACAGGGTCTTATTCATGTCAAGTAGACTGCAAGAGAAATAGCAGAGACCTGGACAAATGCCAGGTTGAACATTCTTTACTTAGGAAAGACACGAACAATAAAACTGTATATTCTACAAAATAAGATGTCTCCCACTGTGGCATCTGATAAGCTTTAAAATATCTCTGCAATGATTCAGCTTTACACTCAGAAGTCCTCTGACTGCTTTGCATGTAACTGAGGGAATAATTGACACTATTCTAGTTTATAGGGAAGGAATAGATTCTGGCTCTATGGGACCATTAATTTGGTAAATGGTTATGAACCGCTTCCGCCCCTCCTTAAGGACCATCACCACTAAACTCTACTGCCACCATTTGGGTGTTTGATTTGGGCAATTCCGCATGCTCCATAAGAAGTAATTTAGTATGTCTCTGAGATAGATGACAGGGTTTGGATCTTTTCTCCTGGGAGATATAACCTGGAAATTCTTTTTAATGCTAATGGCAGTTATTCATGTCAAGGCTGGCATATTGATGGAGGGATACAGTCCTAAATCTGTTTTTACAGTTTGTGTATACTTTGAAGGATTTTACCACTGTAAGGTCCTTAAGGATTTGTTGTCAGTCGACCCATAGTGCTTATAAAATAACAAATATATGGTTTTTACAGGTACTCCACACCTCTATTCTGGGAAAGAAATCTACAATAAAGATGTTAACAGCTAGAGGAAAGGGAAGGTATGCAACCTGTGTGATAAGTTAGAATCTCACTTTTACAACAGCAACCTGGAGAGATGTAGATGGTCATTGGATGAGTGATGTATACATTTTTCCTTATCTTGTGTCTGTGTCTGTGTCTGTGTGTGTGTGTGCATGCACACTCAGTCGTGTCCAACTCTTTGAGACCCCATGGACTGTAGCCTGTCAGCCTCCCCTGTCCATGGAATATTCCAGGCAAGAATACTGGAGTGGGTTTCCATCTCCTACTCCAGGGTATCTTCTCAATCCAGGGACTAAACCCGCATCTCTTCAGTTCAGTCCAGTTCAGTCGCTCAAGTTGTGTCCGACTCTTTGCGACCCCATGAATGGCAGCATGCCAGGCCTCCCTGTCCATCACCAACTCCCAGAGTTCACCCAAACTCATGTCCATAGAGTTGGTGATGCCATCCAGCCATCTCATTCTCTGTTGCCCCCTTCTCCTCCTACCCCCAATCTCTCCCAGCGTCAGAGTTTTTTCTAATGAGTTAACTCTTCTAATGAGCTAAAGTATTGGAGTTTCAGCTTTAGCATCAGTCCTTCCAAAGAACACTCAGGACTGATTTCCTTTAGAATGGAATGATGAGATCTCCTTGCAGTCCAAAGGACTCTCAAGAGTCTTCTCCAACACTACAGTTCAAAAGTATCAATTCTTCAGTACTCAGCCTTCTTCACAGTCCAACTCTCACATCCATACATGACCACTGGAAAAACCACAGCCTTGACTAGATGGACCTTTGTTGGCAGAGTAATGTCTCTGCTTTTTAATATGCTATCTTGGTTAGTCATAACTTTCCATCCAAGGAGTAAGCGTCTTTTAATTTCATGGCTACAGTCACCATCTGCAGTGATTTTGGAGCCCCCCAAAATAAAGCCTCTCACTATTTCCACTGTTTCCCCATCTATTTCCCATGAAGTGATGGGACCAGATTTTAGTTTTCTGAATGTTGAGCTTTAAGCCAACTTTTTCACTTTCCTCTTTCACTTTCATCAAGAGGCTTTTTAGCTCCTCTTCACTTTATGCCATAAGGGTGGTGTCATTTGTATATCTGACTTTATTGATATTTCTCCCGGCAATCTTGATTCCAGCTTGTGCTTCTTCTAGCCCAGCATTTCTCATGATGTACTCTGCATATAAGTTAAATAAGCAGGGAGACAAGATACAGCCTTGAAGTACTCCTTTTCCTATTTGCAACCAGTCTGTTGTTCCATGTCCAGTTCTAACTGTTGCTTCCTGACCTGCATATAGGTTTCTCAAGAGGCAGGTCAGGTGGTCTGGTATTCCCATCTCTTTCAGAATTTTCCACAGTTTACTATGGTCTTAGTAAGGTAAGTATTAAAGCAGCAAAAATAATTACCTTAATCATTCACTTAAATTTTTGCAATGAAAAAAATAAGAAGAATTAAAATGACTTCATAAAATCCCACCCTGCTTCCCCCCAAAAAGTCAACTATATCTAAGAACTAGAGTATAATGTTAAATAAGAGAAATATCTTTCTATTATATATCTTCATCTATTTAGGAAATATTTTTTAAGCATTATGTTACAAGATTAGTATTTTAAGTACCAGGGTGCCTGTGATGAATAAGACAGATAAGTGTGTCTTGATCTCATGAGCTGAGAAGTGTAATTCTAATGTGCTTATCTTTTCTGAAGTGTGATGGTAATTAAATTTTGAACTCTAGCACCCTGAGACCCATGTTTAAATTTTAAGAAGTAATACCCTTCCTCAGTAAAATTACTTGTTTATTATTCACTGTTCAATACCAGGTTGATCACTGAGGCAGAGGCAAGTTTATCCCAATTTTCCTTCTTATTGAGTATGCAACAAGACTGCATTTCCAGCACCCGGATGGACAGACATGACTGAATTCAGTCCTAAACAGGAGGAAGAAGTAAATTGTAAGTCCTTTCCATGCCAAGCCTCAAAAATTATGCTGAATATTCTCCCCTTTCTATCACTATCTTAGAAATCATGAGTTTCAGATGATTTCATCATAGTACAAACTGTCTGGACCAGCAGATCACCCTTTGGAGAAGAATCATTGAGTATAGTTCTCTATTGAATGACTGTCAAAAGAGCAAGAAATAAAAACTTGTTATGTTAAGGTGTTAAGGTGTAGAGGATGATTATTACTGCAGCAGAGCCTGGACTAGACTAGCAGGTAAAGTAAATGAGATATTTATTCCTCTGCTTAGTCTAATACCTAATACAATTGTTGGCCATATTATCTCCAATCATATCTTCATGTCAGAAAACATATTGGCTGCTTACTATTTTTGAGAATATTGTTAAGAACAACTAGTGCAGATATAAATGAAATTATTCAGTCTTTATTCATTTTTAGACTGCTATATTAACACATCAGTGAGCAGTAGCAAAGAATCCAACTACCAATGAAGGAGATGCAAGAGATGCAGGCTTTGATACCTGGGTCAGGAAGATTCCCTGGTGTAGGAAATGACACCTAGTCTAGTATTCCTCCCTGGAAAATTCTATGGACAGAGAAGCCTGGCAAGCTACAGTCCATGTAACATTCCATGGAGTCACAAAGAGTCAGACAAAACTGAGTGAATGACAAGGCAGCACAGCACTGTTGACTGGATTAACTGTTAAATTTGAGTGGATTAAAAGCTGGATATTTCATAGAAGAACAAATATCTATCACTTGGTATTTCACTACATGACAGAGATGTAAAAAATAAAGACACAACCTTACATATTTCTATTGCTCATTTGGTTCCCTTCTCATTTTTCATTAGCTTCAGGGAATTGCCCTCTAAATGACTAATTAAGGCAGATGTCCTGAGGTACCCAGCACTTCTAAGTGACAATTACTTGAGATTAAAAGCCAAAGACCAACAGGCTTTAAAGTGTTTAATGGGGCAAAGTAACAAGGCTGATGTATGTGCATTCCTGGACTTGTCACAGATATGGTCTACAAAACATAGATGATTCTAGCTTCCTAGGGAGAGTATCACTTTCAACCCATGCTGCTCAAATATCATGAAGCTCATGGAGACAATAAGTCAACAGTTTTATTTCAGAAGAAGCACTTGAACAAAAGTCTGAAGCACATCTCTTAGTGACATCTCTTAAAAATGTGTCAATGAAAGTTTTCTCATTTAACTTTTACTTTAAACCCATAACATTTCCATGATTTCATGGGGCTGTTTTCATAAGTACATATTTTGGCTTATATTACACAACTTTGGAATAAGACTTGGCAGCCTTGTTATATCCTTGTTGTAATCCTTTGATCTCCTAGGGACAGGCTAATTGCAATATTTGATTTTTGAAAGGTAAGTTGTCTCAAATATTAGGAATTGGGATTCAGAGGTCCTATTGAACTTGTCTTCATAGTTTAAGCTGAGACATAGGTTAACTGTTGGTGGACATCTTCTACCTTGTCTCTGGAGAAAAAAGACCGCAAATTAATAGGGACAGAAAATTGAAGAAACATTAAGGGAGGAGTGGAAATGATGGACTACACTCTTCCACAGAAAAGGACACTAAAGTGTAACTATTTTGATTTTGATTTCTAATAATAGCTAGATCTTTCTGAACGTGAATGAGGTGCAATGTCCATAAGAGTTTCTTGTTTTTTGATGTGGGGCGTTTTTTAAATCCTTATTGAATTTTTTACAATTTTGCTTCTATTGTTTATGTGCTGGTTACTTGCCTATGAGGTATGTGGGATCTTATCTCCCTGACCAGGGATCAAACCCTCACCCCCTGCATGGGGAGGTGAAGCCTTAACCACTGGACTGTTAGAAAAGTACCCATATGGTATATACTTTTTTTGCCTAAGTGTTGAAATAGGCTTTTGTTACCAATAACACCACCACCACCACCAACAAAACAGTAAGAGGTGAGAAGATTTTAAGTTAACTTAGGCATGATATCTACATTGTCTCATATCCTTTTCTGACAATGAAATGATCATTTAACTTCACTTATTATCTGCCATAGAGAAACTAGATACTGAGTCTAAAATGAACAATAGTTAATCCTAGACACAAAGGAACACCTGTTAGTGTTGTTCAGTCACTAAGTCATGTCCAACTCTTTGTGACCCCATGGACTGCAACATGCCAGGCTTCCCTGTCCTCTACCATCTCCCAGAGTTTGCTCAAATTCATATCCATTGAATCAGTGATGCTATCTAACCATCTCATCCTCTGCTGCCCTCTTCTCCTTTTGCCTTCAATCTTTTCCAGCATCAGGGTCTTTTCTAATAAGTTGGCTCTTTGCACTAGGTGACCAAATTATTGGAGTTTCAGTCCTTCCAGTGAATGTTCAAGGTTGATTTACCTCAGGAAATTAGGAAGGAACACCTAATCAATGGTAAATTCATGGGGAAAAAAATCATGATTATTCATGATGGAATCAATGTGACTTGGATGGATTAGTTATTAGAGACTGGAAACTAAAAGATACACAATAGTTTTAAAATTTTTCCCTAGTTCTTGTTATGTTTAGTTCTTTGCAGTGAGTTTCCCCTGCAAAGGGAAAAGCAGCAATGAATGTTACAATTTGGGAAGCTGCTTTCTAATTTCAATGCTCAGCAATCACAGCACCAGCTGAGATATGTTTGCAGCAAGGAAATTGTTTGGGGAACATAATTTTTACAGGACATAACAGCACTATATGCTTTTCACAGTTTCCACTGGTAACATTTCTGATACTTCAGGGGAAAGTGCAAACTTTTATAAAGCCACAAAACAGGCCTCTAAGGGGACTCATTTTAGCTCAGTTAATAAAAGGTTTCAGAGTATTTCAAGTTTTTTTAAAAGAAGGCATAGCGTGGCAATCAAGATAGGATGGTTCTTTCAAAATAAATTACCCTGGATCCCAGAAGAGGGGAGAGATGAAAATTGGCATCAATACATGAAGAAGTTGTATGCAACTCCCAGAGTATTTTCTCTAAACTACTTTTTATTTAATTTTATACTGGAGTTATATAGAGAGAAGTTAAAGGAGTTTTTCAGACTTATTGTTCCTTAACATTAGGTTGGAGTGATACATACAAAATAAAATCTAAAAGAAGGAAAATAAAAGAAAAGGAGAAATTTTGGGAACAGCTATTGGAAATTCCACTTAAGCACTCTCAGAAGAATGGTGTTACAATGAGAAGTCATAACTGGAAAATAAAGTGCTATAATTTCACTTTTGCTATGTAGGACATTATAGTTCATAAGTATAATTTTGCAGTTGATTAAGAAATACCTTAGACTAGAAATCATATAAGTAGCTGTGAAAAAAATTGGCAAGTTAAACAACTTTTTTGGGCTTTAGTTTTTACCTTTGTTAAATGGAAAACAGGAAATTCAAAATAACGCTTTTACCTGAATTTGATCTTAATTATACTCAATAAAATTTTTGCATGTCTTATTTTTAGTGGTATTTCAAAATAGTTTATACAAACTTCAAAAAATATTCTAGCCTTGGTAATACCAGCATTAGATTATTTTTGAGGATTAAGATTTGGAAGCATGTAATATAGTCAGAGTTAGAAACAGAATTCCAAAATATTGGATGCATTCTAAATATGACTCAAGTGAGGAGTTCATTAAAATTGTACTATTTTCTTCTAACATAAATCTGAATATGAATAGTCTTAAAATATATCCCTGAAACAGAGAGGTATAAACCTATAAAGATGCCTATAAAAGTATGTTCAAGTCTTCATAGACGGGGAGACAAAATTCAGACCTAATGTGTATAAATTCACTACTGTCTCATTTTACCAATCTTCTAATAATATATGGAATGATGTCTGTTAAAATGTTTTCTGAAGTGAACATAGTGCAAAAATTGTATGTATATTCATTTAAGAATGATTCAATAATTCATTCTTTTGATCAATTACTATTCTACATATACTTACCTGACAAGTACTGTGGTAGCATAAGGAACACATGATCAGAAGACAAAATTCCTTCCATCTTCCAGCAGTAACACATAAGTGAGTAAATAGAGAAAACAGATGCAAAATAATGTGGTATGAACTAGAGTAGAGGTATATTCTAGGTTCTATAGGAATACAGAGGTATGAAACTGCCTAGACCTTTTGGTGGAAATAAAGGTAAAAAAGGATGTGTTGAAAGCTTCCCAAAGATGATGATTATTGACTTTCCCCTCTACTTTATTGAAGTTTAACTGATTAAAAAATTATATGTATTTAATGTATACAGTGGAATTATTTGATAAATGTATACCTTGTGAAATGTTTACCCCAGTCAACTTAACACATCCATTACTTCATATAATCACCACATGTGTGTGTGTGTGTGTGTGTGTGTGTGTGTGTGTGTGTATGGTGAGATCTATACTCTTAACAAAATTTCAGTGTATAATACATAATACTATTTTCACCATGCCGTCCATCATATCCTCAGAAATTATCTCTTATAACTTAAAGTCTCTACTAATTTGTAACCGAGGCAGCCAGAACCAAATTCAGGTTCAGCTGCTCTTTACTCAAAAGTCAATGTTCAAGAGATAAAGGCTGGTGGAAAATGAAAGATGCTTTATTCAGGAAGCCAACAACCCAGTGATACTGCAGACTAGAATCCAATAAACCATTTTGCATCTCCTGACCAAGTGGCAAGAGTTGTTAAAGGAAAGTTTCAGTGATGTGCAGTTGGGGACTACTTGTGAAACAGCATAGTTAGTTCCAACAAGCATCTTGAAATTGGTCATGTGGTGGTCTGATCAGTGTCATCTTGATTATTTTAAGCATAGTTAATCTTCAACCCCAGATGTTAATTTGTTGCCATTTCCTTGAGGCCAGTTCTTCGAATAATACAAGCTATGGCCTCAAGATAGAGCAACTTATGTCATGGCTACATTCCAGTCATCATGTAGATAGCGTTTCCCTCTGGTGGTTGCTTTAGTGTCTGCAAAACAACTCAGAAGTATCCTTGGATTCTGCTATCTATGTCCTTCAGGGAGAAACTAAAGATTGTGTGACTCTATTATCCTAGTTATGAACTGCTTCAGCCTGCTTTTCTGTGACTCAGGGAAGGCCTGGAGAGACTACAGATCTTCTACAAACAGGAGACAGGGGACACAGAAGCATTTTTGTACCTGGAAGGGCCCAATGGGGTCCTGCTCGGTTTCACTTTGACCAACATCTCCCAATTTTCCCCACCTTCCACTTCATAGCAACCTGAATTATGCTAAACAGAATAAACCAGACAAAGTATGAGTATCATACAAAATACCATGTAATGGCCAGAGAGTAAGGTCAAGTTCCAAATATGGGCGATTCTCTTCTATCTGTTGTTTTTTTTCTGAGCTAAGCATACCTAGGCATACCCAGACTTATTATTCCTCTTATAATTCTTAACCTACTGACAAGTCACCCATCCCCTAGTATCAGAGTTTAAGTATTTCATGTGTTCACTTTCCTCTAGGTAGATAATTCAAACCAGAGATATAACTGTACATCCACACATCTTAGATTAAGGGCAAAACAGTAAGTATTAGTGTATCAGAGAGTTGTGAGACAAGTAGCACATATAGTGTCAAGTATAATCTTTTGCAGCTTCAGGATACATAAACAATGTATAATCTGGGACTTCCCTGATGGTTCAGTGGTGAAGAATCTGCCTTCTAATGCAGGGGATGCAGGTTTAATCCCTGGTAAGGGAACTAAGATCCCATGCACCTAGACAAAGTTCTCCTTGACACCCTAGTCACCCCTCTGGCCTAACCCCTGAACACATCCCTACCTTGGCCCCATATAAGGAACCAGCTCACCCTCCATGCCACCTTAGGGAGCCATGCAGAAAGCCCATGAGCAGCAACTAAGACCTGACAGAACTAAATAAATATGTTTTAAAAGCAGTGTGTAAAGTCCAAAACAGAAATCACAGGAAAGTTGCAGTTAAACCAAACTGACAAAGGAGACTCTGAAAGCAGTCACTACAGAGTAACTGCTAATAAACTAATAAGGGTGTCAGCCTCTAGTTTCCTCTGACGTGTCATCCTTAAGTGATACCTAAGAAGAATCTTGAAGTAAGAGTAAATCAGCAGGATTTTCCTCCCACAGTATAAACTCTGCTGGCTAGGATGTGGGGGAGGTGATAATGACTCATTTCCATGTCCAGCTTCATGGACTGTAGCCCACAGGACTCCTCTGCCTGCAGAATTCTCCTGACAAGAATACTGGATTGGGTAGACATTCCCTTCTCGAGGGGATATTCCCAACCCAAGGATTGAACCCAGGTCTCCCACATTGCAGGCAGATTCTTTACTGTCTGAGACTTGCATGAGTGCTAAAGTTAAGGAGAAATGCTCAAATTCCTTGGTGGATATTGGTGTACAATAATCATCATGATATGAAACTGCTCATCCAAATTATTAGGGTAATCAAAAAGATAATTTGTCTTTTGCACATGCACAAAAAAATAAACAGAATAAAAAGTCAATTGACAGAATGGGAGAAGATGTTTGCAAATCATACATCAGATAAAGGATTAATAGCCAGAATATATAAATAACTCTCAAAACTCAACAAAAAGTCAAACTGAAAAAAAATAGACAAAGGAATTGAATAGATATATCTTCATAAAAGATATACAATTGGCCCATAAACACATATATAATGTATTTAAAATAAAAATAAAAGGCAAATCACAGCAAGATGCTATATCATACTCATTAGGATGGCTATCAGAAAAATAAATAAATAAGTAAAATAACAAGTGCTTGTGAGAATGTAGAAAAATTGGAACCCTTAGGCATTATTGATGGGAATATAAAATAATGCAGCCACTGTAGAAAACAGTAGAACTAATTCTGAAAAAAATTAAAATTACTATAGGATTCCCTGGTGGCTGATTCCCCGGTGGCTTAGACAGTAAAGAATCTGCCTGCGTTGTGGGAGACCCAGGTTTGATCCCTGGATTGGAAAGATCCCCTGGAAAAGGGAATGGTAACCCACTCCAGTATGCTTGCCTGGAAAACTCCAAGGATAGAGGAGCCTGGCAGGCTACAGTCCATGGGGTCACAAAGAGTCAGACATGACTGAGTGACTAACAAATACACTCATAGGATTCAGCAATCCCACTTCTAAGTATTATTAGAAGGGATAATCTTTTCTTCTACCTCCTTAGATTTGGAGTCTAGGGACTAGCAGTTTAAACTAAAAGAAAGATTAACAAGAGAAAAGACATACAACTTGTATGATTATTTTACAGGCACAGACATTATGCAAAAGAAATGAAGCTCAGAGTAGTTAGATTTGGCCAGTTATTAGAAAATCTATGGGAAATCTAATGAAAGATATGAGATTTTTTAGAAAGGTTTATTTATGCAGACTCATGCTGGTGCTGACTCTGTCTCTATACCTGACTCTGGTATAGGAAAGCAGTGGGTACCTTCAATAAGGAAATTTATGCCTCATTCAAAAAGGGAAACCAGCCCTACTTCAGGCAAATAAAGGGAAAACAGAACTCCTCTGTATCTGCTGATTTTCAGGTTCCTTAATCTCAAAATATTCCTTATGTCAAAGTGTCACCTCCTTAACTGCATTCACTAAATTGTGCAACAAATTTCCAGAACTGTTTTCCACTTGCAAATCTAAAACTCTATGCCCATTACAAAGTAGCTCTTCATTTTCACCCTTTCTCCAACCCCTGGCAATCACCATTCCATTTTTTATATGTCTTAATTTGACTCCTTCTATGAATACAATCATAAAGGATTTGTCTTTTCATGACTGGCTTATTTCAGTTTAGCATGGTGTCCTCAAGCCCCATCCATGTTTTCAGAGTTCCCTTCCTTTTTAATTTGCTTATTCACATTTACCTGCTTGCTGTCATCTCCCAGTGAATATATATATCACATTTTGTTTATCCATTTATCTGTCAGTTAACATGTAGGCTGCTTCTACCTTTTAGGTTATTGTGAATAATGCTACAGTGAACATTAGTCCAAATATCTGTTGGAAAGTCTTCCTTTAATTATTTAGGATATATATATGTATATATGCTACATTAAAGAAGTCAGTCACAAAAGACTGCATATTGTATGAGTCCATCTATATAAAATGTTCAGATTAGGCAAATCAAGACTGATAGAAAGTCTATTTGTGTGTTTCTAGGGCAAGAGGGATGGAGTGGCTGAGGAGACAGATATGGGGTTTATTTGTGGGGGGTGATGAAAATGGTCTAATATTGATTCTGGTGATAATTTGCTTAACTCTGTGAATACAATAAAAATTATTGAATTAGACACCTCAAATGGGTGAATTTTGCCTATATATATATATATATGTATATTTATATATGTAATTTAATTTTCTCTTTCTTTTTTAAATATACACACACAAATATATATATATACATATATATGTACATATATATATATATATATATATATACACACACACACACACACACACACATACATATCATGCTTTCCTGGTGGCTCAGAGAGTAAAGAATCTGCCTGCAATGTAGGAGACCCAGGTTTGATCCTTAGGTCAGGAAGATCCCCTAGAGAAGGGAATGGCTACCTACTCCAGTATTCTTGCTTAAAGAATTTCATGGACAGAGGAGCCTGGCATGCTAAAGTCCATAGGGTCACAAAGAGGTGGATATGACTAAGAAGCTAGTGCACATGTACATACATATATTTGGGTTTTTAAAATGATTTCCTAGCATCCAATGTAAAATACATTACATATATATAGATTTCTGATAATAAATGCCTTACAGCAAAGCTGTCATCAGTGGGTCTTCCTGGGCCCCATGAAACTATAATCAAGGGAGTATGAAGCTAAGTTCCTATTTTCCTTTCATCCTTCTGATTGTAAACTGAGATGTTTCACACTTGCAAATTCTCACTAGTGGGGCTTTCTGAGGTGGCACAGGGTTCAACCAACCACAGGCTGGTTTGAAGACTGGGTTCTGTAGGAAACACATTGCACGTAGCATGCAGTCAAAGTGGCAGTATTTGCTCCTGGAAAGTCATGTTACTACTGAGAATGAAGGTGAAAATTATAACATGGAGAGAGTGCGTGAATCTCCCCTCTTACCACTTACCACATTGTAAGGGTGTGGAGCTGGGAAGCACAGAAGAAAAGAGGAGAGAATGCAGGAGATATTATGGCAATTTGCATTCAATCAAAGTTTGTGGAAAACAATGAACTTTAATAGAAGACACCAGGGCTTTCTCCTATGGCAGGAGCCAAGGATGATAACCAGTTATGGGTCCTGTAGACCCAGCCTAAGGAAAACTTCAGCCTTACCTGGGTGTAATTTTAACTAGGATCCCTTTCATATACTCAGCAGTAAAGAATCTGCCTGCAATGCAGGAGATGCAGATTCGATCCCTGGGTCAGAAAGATCCCCTGGAGGATGAAGTGGCAACCCACTCCAGTATTCTTGCCTGGAAAATTACGTGAACAGATGAGCCCAGCCCGCTGCAACTCATGAGGTCATCAAAGGTCAGACATGATTGAGTGACTGAGCGCTTTCATATAAGAATTATTTTCCAGGGAAACACATAGGATTAGGATTTAGAAATGGAAGCTACCTTGATACTTTCATGAGTCCTTTGCACCATGACTTCATAGCTTGTCACATATTATTTTGCAAAAATGTGCTTCTTCTAAGTGCCTGATGCTTTGTAAATCTAGTTAAAAGTATAGTTAAAAGCTGACATTATTAGGTCAACCCAGGAGAAAAATAGTTATGGCTGGCTGGACTGTAGAATGTCGCCTTCTATAAATTAATGAAGAAAAAAACACTGTGACTTTCTCTAAGCTAATAATTCAGCTGACAAGAGCAAGTCTGACAAGTTTGGTAGTAGAATTTTCCTCTCAGCAGTCATTACTGTCCCTTCAAATCTAGATTGAGGTCCCAGGATAAAAATGGCAAGAAAGATATGAAGATTTTTTTAGGATTTTGGTTGGTGTTCACTTTTGCTTATATATATATTTGCTTAGCTACTACTACAGACAGAAAATTTTATCACAATGAAACTGTGGTTTAATAACAGGTGCTTCTAGAAACTTCACCATCTCTTCACTCATGTAAATTCCTTTATTTTTTAGATTTTTTAAAAATGTGGATCATCTTTTAAAACTTTTATTGAATTTGTTACCATATTACTTCTCTTTTATATTTTGGCTTTTCAGCTGTGAGGCATGTGGGGTCTTAGGTCCCCGAATAGGTGTCAAATCCATACTCTTGCATTGGAAGGTGAAGTCTTAATCACTGGACCACCAGGGAAGAGGGAAGTCCCATAAATGCTTCATCTATTGAAAAAAGAAAATACAAAAACCTTAAGATTCTGTTTTTCATGGAGACTATTACTACCAGCCCTAACAGATCTTCACTTTCTCCGAACATCTTAATATTTGCAATGAAATATTAAGTTGTTATGTGTTCTTTTCTAATGATGTCTTCTCCATGAGTCTGTTTCTGTTTTACCATTGTAATAGAATATCCCTTTATTTTATAAATCTAGATCACTGATGTGCAAATCAGGGAACTAGAATCCTATGAGAGGAAAATGTGTGCATCCCTGTTAACATGTTTAGTTCAGTTCAGTTCAGTTGCTCAGTTGTGCCCGAGTCTTTGAGACCCCATAGACTGCAGCATACCAGGCTTCCCTATCCTTCACCAACTTCTGGAGCTTGCTCAAACTCATGTCCATCCAGTTGGTAATGTCAACAAACCATCTCATCCTCTGTCATCCCCTTCTCCTCCTGCCTTCAATATTTCCCAGCATTAGGGTCTTTTCCAATAAATCAATTCTTCACATCAGGTGGCTAAAGTATTGGAGCTTCCACTTCAGCATCAGTCCTTCCAATGAATATTCAGGACTGATTTCCTTAGTATTGTCTGGTTTGATTTCCTTGCAGTCCAAGGGACTCTCTGGAGTCTTCTCCAACACCGTAGTTCAGATGCATCAATTCTTTGGCGCTCAGCTTTTAAAATCCCATGGACCGAGGAGCCTGGTGGGCTACAGTCCATGGGGTCACAAAGAGTCGGACACGACTGAACGACTTCACTTCATTTCACTTCACTTTCCTTATGATCCAACTCTCATATCCATACATGACTACTAGAAAAACCATAGCTTTAACTAGACAGACCTTTGTTGGCAAAGTAATATCTCTGCTTTTTAATATGCTGTCTATATTGGTCATAGCTTTTCTTTCAAGGAGCAAGTGTTTTAATTTCATGGCTGCAGTCACCATTTGTGGTGACTTTGGAGCCTCCCAAAATAGTTTCTCATTGTTTCCTTTGTTTCCCTATCTATTTGCCATGACGTGATGGGACTAGATGCCATGATCTTAGTTTTCTGAATGTTGAGTTTTAAGCCAACCTTTTCATTCTCTTCTTCACTTTCATCAAGAGGATCTGTATTTCTTCACTTTCTGTCATTTGGGTGGTGTCATCTGCATATCTGTGGTTATTGATATTTTTCCCAGCAATCTTGATTCCAGCTTTTGCTTCATCCAGCCCAGCATTTCACATGATGTACTCTTCATATCAGTGAAATAAGCAGGGTGGCAATATAGAGCCTTGACTTACTCATTTCCTGATTTGAAACCAATCTGTTGTTCCATGTGAGTTCTAACTGTTGCTCGTTGACCTGCATACAGATTTCTCAAGAGGCAGGTCAGGTGGTCTGGAATTCCCATCTCTTTAAGAATTTTCCACAGTTTGTTGTGATCCAAACAGCAAAGGCTTTGGTGTAGTCAACAAAGCAGAAGTAGATTTTTTTTTTTTTTTCTGGAACTCTATTGCTTTTTCAGTGATCCAAAGGATGTTGGTTATTTGATTTCTGGTTCCTTTGTTTTTTCTAAATCCAGCTTGAACATCTGGAAGTTCATGGTTCATGTACTGTTGAAGCCTGGCTTGGAGAATTTTGAGCACTACTTTGCTAGTGTGTGAGATGCGTGCAGTTTTGTGGTAGTTTGTACATTCTTCATCACTGTCTTACTTTGGGATTGGAATGAAAACTGACCTTTTCCAGTCCTGTGGCCACTGCTGAGTTTTACAAATTTGCTGGAAAATTGAATGCAGCACTTTCACAGCATCATCTCTTAGGATCTTAAATAGCTCAACTGGAATTCAATCACCTCTACTAGCTTTGTTCGTATTGATGCTTCCTAAGGCCCACTTGACTTTGCATTCCAGGATGTCTGGCTCTATAGGTGAGTGATCACACCATTGTGGTTATCTGGGTCATGAAGATCATTTTTGTATAGCTTTTCTGTGTATTCTTGACACTTCTTAATATCTTCTGCTTCTGCTCAGTTCAGTTCAGTCACTCAGTCATGTCCTACTCTTTGCAACACCATGGACTGCAGCACATTAGGCTTCCCTGTCCATCACCAACTCCCAGAGGTTGCCATTTCTGTCCTTTATTGTTCCCATCTTTACATTAGCATGGAGGAAAAAAAAAGTGTGTTGTTCTAGTGTTCATCAATTCTGTCACATTTCACCTCCATCTCTATATCTTTATTAACCAGCTTTTAGGTTAATCCCATATTTTAAGTCCTGGGAATCAACTCTTAGACTTAGTTTTATTTTTGTTTTTCAGTTTTATTTTTACCCTAACCACTTTCCCAAAGCTTTTCTTTGTAATCTTTCTTTGTTCTGGGTTGTCTTAGCTATTGTCTAACTTTCAAGCCCTGGTCTTTAGTCCAGTGTCAAGATTGGGTTAATTGACTAGACTTTCTGTCCAAAACAACTTGACTTGTGGCAGGAAAACTTTTATTACATGTATAATCTTCATGCTGCCAACCATAATAATTTTGAGCATATAATGACAACTTGAAATATTTTCATTTAATTAGGTGTTTGAAATTCAATGAAGCAAACCAGGAAACCAAACAAGCAATTTTGTTTGCTAGGCTTCAAAAGTAGTTTTAATAGATTCTTATTCTTCTGATGAGTTGATTGAATTGATCAGTGGCCCTGGTTGTGTGTGGATATAACCTTAATGAACCTGGGTACTTAGTGGATCATTGGCATGGAAAATCCTTTGTTGTCTCTTGAGTGTACAGGAAGAACAAGGAAAGAGCAATAGAACATTGCATACAATGTTGCATCTGCTACTGTAATTACATGTTGTCATGACTGATGCTGGTTTTCGAAGCCTCTGAGAGACTAGGCAAAAAGAATACACATTACTTCAAACTTAATATGTGGTGAGAAGCAAGGTCTCCCCTCTCCAGAGAGCAGCTATTTTTCCTTTCTGTCACTTTTTAGCAAGCATTTTGTATTTCTTTGAGGTAGCAATTGTCATTGTTTGTTTTACACTTACCTACTTGATAATAAAACAAGTGCCCAGCTAGGTATCCTAGCAACACAGTACCTTTTTTATTTCTCTCTGGTGCTTATTTATTAGATCACTGGAGCCTTTTCTCAAGCTATTAAGGGACACATGTGGCTAATCTACAGCAACACACTTCATCTTGGTCTAACTTACTGGAAATCAATATTCATTACCAAGGATTTTCACCTCAAAACGGGACACTCTTGGCCCTGAAAGATATCATGAGGCTGGAAATAACTCCAAAATGGTGTTAACATAGACACCTTGAGGAAAGCAAGGCCAAGTTAGAAAGGGGTGATGTCTCATTCTCTCCAGGGGCCTGCCTCTCATCACCTTGGCTGTAGGTGGCAATCCCAGGTCTAAGGATGTAGGAATCAGTCCAATTAAAATGGCCCCTGCTCTGTCATATTAAAAGATGCTTGTTCCTTGGAAGAAAAGCTAGGACAAACCTAGACAGTGCTTTAAAAGGCTGAGAAAGGTCTGTACAGTTAAGGCAGTGGTTTTTCCAGTACCATGTATGGATGTGAAAATTGGACCATGAAAAAGGCTGAGCACAAAATAATTGATGCTTTGAAACTGTGGTGCTGGAGAAGAGTCTTGAGAGTCTGTTGGACTACAAAGAGATGAAACCAGTCAATCTAAAGGAAATCAACCCTGAATATTCATTGGAAGGACTGATGCTGATGCTGAAGCTCCAATACTTTGGCCACCTGATGTGAAGAGCTGACTTACTGGAAAAGATCCTAATTCTGGGAAAGATTGAAGGCAGCAAGAGAGGGGGATGACAGAGGATGAGATGGTTGGATGGCATCACTGAGTCAATGGACATGAGTTTGAGCAAACTCCAGGAGACAGTGAAGGTCAGGGAAGCCTCATGTGCTGCAGTCCATGGGGCTGCAAAGAGTCAGACACTACTTAGCAACTGAATAGCTCTATCACTAATAAATTCTATGATTTTCAAAAAGTAACTTAAGGTTATCTTAAGTTACAAGTATCTTAAGCTCAGATTATGCATGATTTAGTCCAAGAGAAGGCAGTGTCAGTCATCTGAAGAAACTGACTGGACAGCCTGGCACCCTGTGTATCCTCTGAGGTGTTGACCAAAATCCCAAGACAAAAACAGTCAATGGTAGAGAATATCTATACATAGGACAGATAAATGCAAAATGAAAATGTAAGAATGATAACATCATTTGGCAAAAAGTGCTTGGGCAAGGAGATTTTAGAATGACCCAAATCTCAGGTTCCAGAGAGAATGGTTCTTTTTTCAGTACCAGAGGAAAACAGAGGTAGTCCTAGACTTTGAAAAGTGTAGGAGAGTGGCTGCTATTACTTTATATAAGCGCCACTTGTGAAGTTTTCAGAAATTTTGCTAACTTGTTGTTAAATCTATCATTGTTAAAATTAAATTTTATAAACTTACAGAAAAAATTCATTAGAACATGACACCAAATGCTGTTGAGGATATGGAACATTGCTGGTAAGAATGCAATATAGTGCAGTCAAATTGGAAGACAGTTTGTTTGTTCTTAAAAAATCAAATATACTCTAACCATGAAATCTAACAGTCACACTCCTTGCTATTTAGCCAATGGAGTTGAAAACTTATGTGCCTGTGCTAAGTCACTTTAGTCATGTCTGACTCTTTGTGACCCTATGGACCATAGCCCAAAAGGCTCCTCTGTCCATGGGATTCTCTGGGCAAGAATACTGGAACAGGTTGCCATGCCCTCCTCCAGAGGATATTCCTGACCAACGAATTGAACCAACATCTCCTAAGTTTCCTGAACTGGCAGTGGGTTGTCTACCATTAGTGCCACCTGGGGTGAAAATGTATGACCCCACATAAATCTGCACATGGTTGTTTGCAGCAGCTTTATTCATAATCCCCAAACTCTGGAAGCAATTTAGATGTCCTTCAGTAGGTGAATAAAGAAAATAAGTTGTGGTGCACCCAGTATTCAAAGGAAAGGAGGTATCATGCCATGACAAGCCATGGAGGGGTCTTTAATGTATATCACTAAATGAATGAAGCCAATCTGGAAAGTCTATATATTGCATGATCCCAATCTTATGATGTTCTAGAAAAGACGAAGCTATGGAAACAATAAAAATATCAGTGGTTTCCATTGCTTAGAGAGAAGAGAAAGATAAATAAGCAGGGCACAGAGGATTTTTAGGGCAGTGAAAATACTGTGTACAACACTGTAATGCTGGATACATGTCATTACACATATGTCCAGACCCAAAGAATATACAAGTCTTAGAATGAACCCTAAGATACTAGGGACTTTGGGTAATTATGATGTGGCAATGTAGGTTAATTCTTGGGAACAAATATACCACACTAGTGGGCAATATTGATATTGATAACAGGGGAGGCTATACCAATGAATGAAGACAGGGAGCAGATTGGAAATTTCTGTATTTTCTGCTCAGGGTTGCTATAAACCTAAAACTGCTCTTTAAAAAGTTTAAAAAAAAAATTAAACAAAAGTAACAAATACTCAAACTAATCAGTCCTTTATAATTTTATTTCAATAATATATATGTATTGGTGTTATTTACACTGTGTGTGCTTGTGTGCTACATCACTTCAGTTATGTCCAGCTCTTTGTGACTCTATGGACTGTAGCCCTCCCGACTCTTCTATCCATAGGATTCTCCAAGCCAGAATCCTGGAGAGGGCTGCCGTGTCCTCCTCCAGGGGATCTTCTCAACCAAGAGATTGAACCCATATCTGTTATATCTTCTGCATTGGCAGGTGGGTTCTTTACCACTAGTGCCACCTGGGAAGAAATACTAGAAATCAGGGTTTTGGGAAGACAAAAATGTATTGATTTCAGAGCACTTTTCACACATCTTATTGAAAGGTTGTTGCTGAACCACGAAAGAGGTCAGGATTCTTGGCCTCCTGAGGAGAAGAATTCAATCCAGGGCCAGAGATGAGGCTTGATCACTCAGAGCTTTTGTGTGATAAAGTTTTATTAAAATATAGAAAAGAAAGAGAAAGCTTTTGACATGAACCTCAGAAGGGGGCAGAAAGAGTTTCCCCCTGCTAGTCTTTATCTGGATGTTATATAGCTGCTAGCAATCTGCTAATTAAAGAAAAGAAATGTCTCAAAACTCAGAGAATGGCACCAGTTGAGTCATCCAGGGCCATAAAATGATTGACATGAATCTTGAAGAAAAGCAGATTTCCATACAAATATATAGTTTCATTAACATAGATTAGGAGAACAATGTATGAGTATAACATACTGGTTTGTCAAATTGGTTCTGAGGGTTGTGAGCCTTTAGGTGGAACCAACTTGAAGACAGAGTCTAGTATAAATGCATAGCACATTAACATAGCTTAAGACAAACATTTCCATATGAAAAATGCATCGGTTAGCTCAAGGTTTGAGGAAAGTTAAGTTCATGTGGAACCAGGTGTCATTATGGCAACACAAAATTTTAAGAGAAAACTTTTAAAATTTGTATAGAGACAGGGAAAAATCATAACACTAGTTTGTTTCCTCCTGCCACTTAAGAGAGAGATAAAAAAATGTCTGACACTTACAGCCTATTTCCTCCATTTGGAGACCCCTGGCCTTCCTGCCTGTTATCCTCTCACTGTGAGGCAGTCAGTCGATGTGATGCCCATCATCATCTTATTACTGATGTAGAAGTTAATTTATGTGACTTGTTTGAGTCATATCATAAGCAGCTGCACAGAGATGGAATCCTAAGTCTCCTGATTCTTAGTCCACAAATATAACTTTTCCATGTCACACTCCTTTTGCTTTTCTTTTCAACAGAGACCTAAAAGTAGACCATTGGTGATTTCATGCCACTCATTGAGGTTGTTTAGAAGAATATTATGTTACGTCATCGTCTGCTGCTGCTGTTACTAAAGTGCTTCAGTCGTGTCCAACTCTGTATGACCCCATAGACAGCCCACCAGGCTCCACTGTCCCTGGGATTCTCCAGGCAAGAATAGAGGAGTGGGTTGCCATTTCCTTCTCCAATGCATGAAAGTGAACAGTGAAAGTGAAGTCACTCAATCGTGTCTGACTCTTTGTGACCCCACGGACTGCAGCCCACCAGGCTCCTCCGTCCATGGGATTTCCCAGGCAAGAGTAATGGAGTGGGGTGCCATCACCTTCTCCGTCATCTGAGACATGCCTAATTCTGTGTTACTCTCTGGGTCATATAGTCCACTTTCCTCAAGTGTAATAATATCTCTCCTATCTACCTTACAGGTTGATTGTGAGAAAGAAGTGAGAAATGGACAGGAAAATACTTTGGAATAAATATAGTGCTATTAAAAATTTGGGGGTATTTTTATTAAATGTTCTTGACTTCCATTATCATCTCCCAGCTATAAGAATTACATTACTAATAAAAAGACACAAATGGTATTTATTGCTGGGAGTGAAAAAGAAAAATAAATTGGATACATGAACTTTCTGCCACATTCTGTCTTCCCTCAAAATATTACTCATTTTGCAGGTAGAGTGAGTTTGTTGCTCAAGCTGAAGGAAGTGGTAGAGGTAAACAGAAAAAAAAGTGGGTAATTTGGTCGTTTTTATTAAATTAAATAAGTAATTTAATTGAAGGTTATAACAATAAGAGAAAAAGTGAATAGTAAATTAAGCTGTGACCAATATGGAAGGCAAATGTTTCTTAGCAATATTAATTGTTCCTTAAGGGGAAGCTGTAGGGAAGAGTTCAGAAGAAATATAGTATGTGGTTAAGTTGTCTAGGGCTTGTAAAACTCAAAATTGACCTCCATTAATCTGAATTTCGGTAAGAGGAAAGAAATTGTACCCAAAATACAAAATTTCACCAGGTATCTGTATTATCAGATAAGGGTATCACAGATACAAGAGAAGAAACCTTTACTTTGACTCAACCGTTTCAGTTATCCTGGTTGGATCTGAAAATCAAAGTCACAAAGACAGATTAACAGGAGAAAAACACAGAGTTATTTATGCTTTACATGATACCAGAGGCTTCAAAATAAAATAAAGATCCAAAGATACAATTAGAGCTGAGAAGTTTTTATATGTTGATGAAGCATTGATGGCTGTGAAGGATTTTAACAGCAAAGGACAATGAGGGAAATTTACCAAAACCTCTTTGGATTCTGCTTAGCATCCCTTTGTTTCCAAAGACATGGAAGCATTTTCCTCTGTGTAGGGAGAGCATCTCTTAAATAAGGCTTTTATGAACTGTTTCAGGAGAGAAGGTTAGGGAGGAAGTTCAGAGTAACCTCCTCCTTCTGCTGTTTTCTGAGTTTCTTTCAGTTTAAATTCAGTATGCCAAGGTGCCATATTTCATGGTACTCTGTCTTGAGGCCCATCACAGGCTAAAGCTGAAAAATGTCAATTTAAGCAGAAAAAAAAAATCAGCTTTAGTTCTGATAACCTTCACAAAATTGTGGATTTGGAATAAAGGAGGGAAATTTTTGTTGATAGTTTTCAATATCAAAAGAACATTTTTACATTTCCTTATTGAGCTTTTTCTTTCTTCCCCTACTTTTATGTCCGTTGCATGTATATCTTCATTAACATCTATAGCTTCATATATTGTTAAATACTAGCAAAGTTTTGGGATTCATAAATCAATTTTCAACCTCACATATAGGCAGTATAGATTATAATTGAAGATATAATGGCCAAATTTCCCCTCCCCCAAATTAATAGAAGTCAAGAAAATACATACCCAAGAGACTCAAAGAGTACATCAAAATGAATATAAAAACAGACTCAAATACACACACACACACACACACACACACACACATACACACCCTAGAACTGTCATTGCTAAGGGGCAAAAATAAAAGATAAAGAGAAAAATCATCATTGCAGTCAAAGGTGGGGAAAAAAGAAACACTGCAAGTAGAATAGCAAAATTAAGAATTGCAAAAGTTCCCATCAGAAGAAAATGAAATGACTTTTTTTTTTTTTTATTCTGAAAGAAGGAGAAAAAAATCTATCAACCTTCTAAACTGATAAAAAAAAAAATCTTTAATAAGTGAAAGTGAAATAGTGAATTTTCCAGACAAAAAAAAAGCTGAGAGATATCAGTCTTATCAGAACATTCTTCATGCAGAATGCATATGATACTAGACCAAAATTTAGTTATACACAAAGAAATGAAGAGCACAGGGTATGGTGAAAAATAGGGTTCAGTTCAGTTCAGTCGCTCAGTCGTGTCTGACTCTTTGCGACCCCATGAATCGCAGCACACCAGGCCTCCCTGTCCATAACCATCTCCCGGAGTTCACCCAGACTCACATCCATCGAGTCCGTGATGCCATCCAGCCATCTCATCCTCGGTTCTCCCTTTCTCCTCCTGCCCCCAATCTCTCCCAGAATCAGAGTCTTTTCCAATGAGTCAACTCTTTGCATGAGGTGGCCAAAGTACTGGAGTTTCAGCTTTAGCATCATTCCTTCCAAAGAAATCCCAGGGTTGATCTCCTTCAGAATGGACTGGTTGGATATCCTTGCAGTCCAAGGGACCCTCAAGAGTCTTCTCCAACACCACAGTTCAAAAGCATCAATTATTTGGTGCTCAGCTTTCTTCACATTGATATTTATCCCAGCAATCTTGATTCCAGTATGTGCTTCATCCAACCAAATGTTTCTCTTGATGTTTCTGCATATAAGTTAAATAAACACAGTGACAATACACAGCCTTGATGAGCTCCTTTTCCTATTTGGAAACAGTCTGTCGTTCCATGTCCAGTTCTAACTGATGCTTCCTGACCTGCATACAGATTTCTCAAGAGGCAGGTCAGGTGGTCTGGTATTCCCATCTCTTTCAAAATTTTCCACAGTTTATTGTGATCCACACAGTCAAAGGCTTTGGCATAGTCAATAAAGCAGAAATAGATGTTTTTCTGGAACTCTCTTGCTTTTTCCATGATCCAGCAGATGTTGGCAATTTGATCTCCAGTTCCTCTGCCTTTTCTGAAACCAGCTTGAACATCAGGGAGTTCACAATTCATGCATTGCTGAAGTCTGGCTTGGAGAATTTTGAGCATTACTTTACTAGCATGTGAGATGAATGCAATTGTGTTGTAGTTTGAGCATTCTTTTGCATTGCCTTTCCTCCCTTCATTTTTGCTTTTTGTCACACATTTTATTTAATATACACTAAAAATTCCTCAACATATTATTACTACTTTGGCTTTGTGGAGTCTTTAAAGTCATTACACATAATAATAGAAAAATTGAAATTTGTATATTAACCCTATATTTAAAAATATATATTTTTAAAATATTTACTAGCATATGAGATGAGTGCAATTGTGTGGTAGTTTGAGCATTCTTTGGCATTGCCTTTCTTTGGGATTAGAATGAAAACGGACCTGTGGCCACTGCTGAGTTTTCCAAATTTGCTGGCATATCAAGTGCAACACTTTCACAGCATCATGTTTCAGGATTTGAAATAGCTCTACTGGAATTCCATCAGCTCCACTAGCTTTGTACCCAAGGGAAAGGTAAAGCTACTTCTTTTATGCACATACACTCATGTGTATTTTTGGACAACTTATTGATGAACATTACTCTAACAGAGAATACATAGACACCCAAATCAGTGCATTAGCAGTAACATAAAAATAGCTTCAACAATCCTTTTAATTAGACATCTTCTGATTTTATGGATGAGAATGGGCAAATTTAATTCATAAGACCATTATGTCTACTACTGTGCACAAGAGTCTCATAGAAGAAATGGAGTAGCCCTCATAATCAACCAAAGAGTACAAAATGCAGTAATCAGGTGCAACCTCAAAAATGATAGAATGATCTCAGTTCATTTCCAAGGCAAGTCATTTAATATCACAGTAATTCAATTCAACACTACCACCAATGCTGAAGAAACTGCTGTTGATCAGTACTATGAAGATCTAGAAGACCTCCTAGAACTAACACCAGAAAAAAATGTTCTATTCATCATTGGGGATTGAAATGCAAAAGTAGGAAGTCAAGAGATACCTGGAGTAACAGGCAAGTTTGGCCTTGGAGAACAAAATGCAGCTGAACAAAGGGCGATTTAATTCTGCCAAGAGAATACACTAGTCATAGCAAATATCCTCTTGCAACAATGCAAGAGATGACTTTACACATGGCCATCACTTAATGGTCAATACCAAAATCAAACTGATCACATTTTTTGTAGCTGAAGATGGAGAAGCTGTATACCATCAGCAAAAATAAGACCTGGAGCTGACTGTGGCTGAGATCTTCTGCTTCTCATAGCAAAACTCAGGTTTAAACTAAAGAAAGTGGGCAAAATCACTAGGCCAGCTATGTAAAACTTAAACCAAATGTCCTATGCATTGGAGGTCACAAATAGATTCAAGGGATTAGATCTAGTAAACAGTGTGTCTAAAGAACTTTGGATGGAGGTCCATAATCTTGTACAGGAGGCAACAAACAAAACCATCCCAAAGAAAAAGAAGAGCAACAAGGCAAAGTGGTTATCTGAGGAGGATTTACATATAGCAGAAGAAAGAATAAAAGTGAAAAGAAAGGGAGAAAGGGAAAGGTACATCCAAGTAAATGCAGCATTCCAAAGAATAGCAAGGAGAGACAAGAAGGCCTTCTTTAATGAATAGTGCATAAAAATAGACAAGAAAAAACAGAAAGAGATAGACTAGAGATCTCTTCAGGAAAATTGGAACTATCAAGGGAACATTTCACACAAAGATGGGCACAATAAAGAACAGAAACCATAGAGACCCTAGTAAACTTAGAAGAGATCAAGAAGAGATGGAAAGAATACACAGAAGAACCATACAAAAAAAGATCTTAATGAACCGTATAATTATGATGATGTGGTCTCTCACCAGGTGCCAGACCTGGAGTGTGAAGTCAAGTGGGTCTTAGGAAGCACTGCTGTCAACAAAGCTAGTAGATCCAATGGAATACCAGTAGAGCTTTTCAAAATCCTAAAGGATGATGCTATCAAAGTGCTGCACACAATATGTCAGAAAATCTGGAAGACCCAGCTGTGGCCACAGGGCTGGAAAAGGTCAATCCTCATCCCAGTTCCCAAGAAAAGCAGTACTAAAGAACGTGCTAACCATCAGACAATTGTACTCATCTCCCATGCTAGTAAGGTCATGCCTAAAATCTTGCAGGCTAGGTTTCAGCATTATGCGAAACATGAACTTCCAGATGTCCAAGATGGGTTTAGAAAAGGAAGAACTACAGATCAAATTGCCAACATTTGCTGGATTATAGAGAAAACAAGGGAATTTCAGAAAAACATGTTTCTCTGTTTCACTGACTATGCTATAGCCTTTGACTGTGTGGTTCATAACAACTGTGGAAATATCTTAGAGAGATGAGAATATCAGACCATCTTACCTGTCTCCTAAGAAACCTATATTCAGGTCAAGAAGCAACAGTTAGAACCCTGTGTGGAACAACTGATTGGTTCAAGACTGAGAAAGGAGTATGACAGGGCTGTCTGTTGTTACTCTGTTTACTTAACCTATACACTGAGAACAGCATGGAAAATGCCAGGCTGGATGAGTTACAAGCTGGAATCAGGATAGATGGGAGGAAACGTCAGCAACCTCAGATATGTGGGTGATACCACTCTAATGACAGAAAATGAAAAGGCACTAAAGAACCTCTTGAGAGGGTAAAGGAGGAGAGTGAAAGAGCTGGCTTAAAACTATATATTGAAAACAAACAAACAAACTAAGATCATGTCATCTGGCCCCATTACTTCATGGTGAATAGTGGGGGAGGAAGTCGAAGTAGTGACAGATTTCCTCTTTTTGGGCTCCAAAATCACTGAGGACAGTTACTGCAGCCATGAAATCAGAAGACAATTGCTCCTTGGCAGGAAAGCTGTGACAAACCTAGGCAGTGTGTTGAGAAGAAGAAACATCACTTTGCAGACAAATGTCTGTATAGTCAAGGCTATGTTCTTCCCAGTGACTACGTACAGTTGTGACAGCTGGACCATAAAGAAGGCAGAGCACTAGAAATTGATGCCTTTGAACTGTGGTGCTAGAAAAGACTTCTGAGAGTTACTTGGACAGCAAGCAGATCAAACCAGACCATCTTAAGGGAAATCAACCCTGAATACTCATTAGAAGGACTGATATTGAAGCTGAAGCTCCAGTAATTTGGTCACCTGATGTGAACAGCTGACTCATTGGAAAAGTCCCTGATGCTGGGAAAGACTAAGGGTAGAAGGAGAAGGGCATCAGAGAATGAGATGGCTGGATGGCATCATTGATGTAACACACACGAACTTTAGCAAACTTTAGGAGATTGTGAGGGACAGGGAGACCTGGCTTTCTGCAGTTCATAGGGTTGCAGAAAGTTGGACATGGCTGTGAAACTGAACAATAATCCTTTTAATTATGGTTATACAGTGACAGCTGTACTGGAGAAGACTTAACTCTTAAAATCAAAGTCCTTGCCCAGAGAACATTCAATCAGGCAGACTGTTTACACTATAGAACTTCTATGTTGTTTTGTTTGACCAGAGTGTCCAGTTTTATAAATGTTCTCCATGGAGAGGCAGAATGGGAAAAGGAACAAAACTAAGACTAGCTATGGAACACTGAGTAGAATTGAGAGGCTTTGAATTATAAAGTTGGGAAAAATAAAGTTGGATGGATAAAGTGCATCGTATTGGAACAGATGCTGTTAATGTGCACTTCAAATATCAGGTGATATAGTGAGGAAGAGTGACCATAACAGATAAGATTAGAGAGAATATTTGAGAGAGAAGGATATTATGAGAGAAAAATGTTTGGTTCATTTTTTTATTTATTAATTCACTGAGTCAAGGGAATGAGCTAGATACTCCTCTAAATTCCAGGAATACAAAATTAACACACCACAGAACTTTTCTTTGAGATTTAGGAATGAGACTACTATACTTGACTAGTCATCAGAATTGATTACAATGAAATATATCATTCAGTCTAAAATGATTAAACCCTAAATAAGATTGTTCATCAAATCATATTTTCATCAAGAGTCTATCTTGATGTCTTTTATTTTTTATGTGAATTCTGTAGGAGATTAATTTTTGACATCTGACTCTCTCTTCCCCAGCAGACATTGGAAGAAATGTCTTTGGCTTCAAATAAGACTAATAAAAATGGCATGCAGAAAAATTGTTGCCTCGAGGTCGATTTTGTCCCAGAGATGAAGAACAGTGACCTTATCTTTGTTCTCTATTAGACAGAACAGTCCTGATATGACCACTCCCCACCTCCCCATTTCACCATGAAAGTCAGTGCAAAATATCTGGTTAGAAGTTAAGTTATATTCATGTACTGCAAAATATAAAACACTCCCCAGAAGTATAATAATAAAAATCTATTTTTTAAACAAATGGGAAAAGACTCTTCCTCAGTTGAATTGAATTACCTGCCAGAAAGTTTCAATTAAAAAGTCGTGTTCAATATTTAAAATGAAAAATAAGGACTAGCACTAGAGAATTAATGTTAGGAAATGGAGACCATATAAGACATGCTTTGGTTTTCATGGTGGAATAATCAAATCCTCACAAACAAGGGTCTTCCAATCATTGACTTTCATTCTCATCTTGGTTAAAATTTTCCTTCAAGACTTCATGTGAAGCAGTCACTAACAAAGCTTTCAAAACTATTTTAAAAATTATTTAAACACACACACACACACACACCCAGAGAGAAGAGACTGACAATAAAGCCAGCAGATAGATTGGCAAGAAAACTTATTATCAAGGAAAACTTCTATATAGATGAAGACTCACATTTACCCACATGGAAGAGAAGCTCACTAAAATTATGGAAAAATTTGAATTCAGTCCTAGTCTCTATTTTGGTCAATAACCTCATATATTCTTCACTTAATTTGTGCTACTCCAAGTCGGCTCTTGCTGATGTGAAGTGCTGATGATCAATGGCTTCTTCAATGATTCCTTCATAAACATCTGTACATATGTCCTAAGTCGCTTCAGTTGAGTCTGACTCTTTACAACCCTATAGACTATAGCCCTCCATGCTCCTCAGTCTATGAAACACTCCAGGCAAGAATACTGGAGTAGGTTGCCCTGCCCTCCTCCAGGAGATCTTCCCAAACCAGGAAACAAACTCACATCTCTTATGTCTCCTGCACTGGTAGGCAGGATATTTACCACTAGAGCCACCTGGGAAGCCCTTTATAAACATGCTTCACACTAAAATTGTCAAGTTCCACCCACCCCGCCCCCACTCCAGGGGGTCTCTCCTATAACATAGTAAAACACATTCTGTCTGGTAAAAAAAGAAGAGCAGTGGAGTCAATGGACTAATGTTTGTAATTGCCTACGTTTCATTCTTAAGGGAGATCTTAAATTCAAAGTGATTTATTTTTATTGAGGTGAAATTCCCATGCCACATAATTATCTATTTTGGTATTGTTGAAGGCATGCTATCAAAGGCAGAAGCATTTAATGCATTCATGATGTTGTGCATCCACCATTTCTATCTTGTTCCATGCATTTTCTTTAGCACAAAAGGAAACTTCATTAAGCAGTTGCTTTGAATTATCTCCTAAGCCTAGCCCCTGGCAACACTCAATTTGCATTCTGTCGCTATGGATTTACCTATTCAGAAAATTTTATATAAATGAAATCATACAATATGTCATCCATCTCTGATTTCATTCACTTAATATTTTTGAAGTTCACCCATATTGTAGCATGGGTCAATACTTCATTCTTTTTATGGCTAAATAATATTCATCATTTGTATATACTGTGATTTATTTGTCCATTCTTCAATTGATGGACATTGTCCTGCTTCAGCCCTGTAGCTCTTATGAATTTTGCTGCTGTGAAAAAGTGTGCCCATGTTTTCAAGTATCAGTTTTTAATTATTTGGGGTATATACATAGAAGCATAGCTACTGGGTCGTGTAGTAATTTTAGGGGCTTCTCTGAGGGCTCAGATGGTAAAGAATTTGCCTGCAGTGCAGGAAACCCAGGTTTGATCCCGAGGTCCAGAAGATCCCTGGAGAAGGGAATGGCAACCCACTCCAGTATTCTTGCCTGGAGAATCCCATGAGAGGAGCCTGATGGGCTACAGTCCATAGGGATGCAAATTCCATGTTTAACTTTTGAGAAACTGAAAAACTGTTTTCTACAATGATTATTTTACATTCCCACTATTAACATACCAGGATTCTAATCAATTTCTCCATCACTTTATCAAATCTTGTTACTTGCCTTTTTAAAAATTATAACCAACTCACTGGTTGTGAAGTTTCACCTCCTTGTGGTTTTAATTTGCTTCCCTAATGACTACTGATGTTGAGAATCTTCTTACATGTTCACTTGTCATTGTATATCATTTTCAGAGAAATGTTTATTCAAATTTATCTGTTGTGAATGTCCCAGTTTATATTACTGTTCACTTCTCCTCTCTGAAACTCTTATGATAATGCCTCATCATTTACACATGATCGGTTACTAGCTCCATTCCAGCCCCTCTCCCCTTCCTGAAAGATGGAGGTGGAGTGGCCCAAACTTTTGCACTTCTAATCATGACTTGATCTTTCTGGTGAGGAGGGCCCATCCAGGAGCCCACCAGAAGTCACTTTATTAGAACAAAAGATGCTTTGATCACACAGGAAATTTAAAGAGATTTGAGAGCTCAGTGTAAGTTGCTTTTATCATTCAGAAATTAAAAATGTTTCAGGAGCTATGTGTTAAGAACTGGAGTCAAACACTAAGTGTTAAAACATGATTCTTTAGCTCTGCTACAGGAAATGGAGGTGGCAACTCAAATATACATTTCTCACATCCAGATATATAATGATGTTTAACATTATCATCATTCACAAGTAAGGTAACAGTGTGGGTAGATTTGCCCATGGAAATAGCAGAACGATAAACAAACGTGAGTACTAGATTGAATCCACTCATTAAATACATAGTTCACAAGCAAAATGGCAGAACTCTTAACACCTGGAGATAGGACATTTGTTTCATTAAGGCAGTAGTATCCAAACATGGTAAACCACCTGGTGAGATTTTATTAAGTAAAATCTCCCAGATATATCCCCAGATACACAGTCTTTGGATTTCTATAGAAAGGATTTAAAAACCTGTATTTTAGAGAGCCCTCCAGTTAAGGGCTTCCCTTGTAGCTCAGTTGGTAGAGAATCCTCCTACTATACAGGAGACCTGGGTTTGATTCCTTGGTTGGGAAGATCCCCTAGAGAAGGAAATGGCAACCCACTCCAGTATTCTTGCCTGGAGAATCCCATGGACTGTAGCCTGCCAGGCTCCTCTGTCCATGGGATTGCAAGAGTTGGACACGGTTTAGTGACTAAACCACCAACCAACCACCACCAGTTAAAGCAAACTACCAGGAAGTTGAGTAATGCTCATTATACTCTGATTGGCTACGTTAAAATTTCTGTTAGAACAGAAAGGAATGTCTTCCTCTCTCTTTTAACTCTTCTAACTAGTGACTCACAAAGTCCCTTTAATTATTTAATAATCATAGCCAGAACAACAGTGTAAGCCTATGGAAAGAACTTTATCTGTGTTAGTTTCATTCTCACAACCAAGAAACTGGCTATCAACTTTTTAGTTTACAGATGAGAAAATAAAATTTAAGTGGTTGAGTAGATGTCCAACGTCAAAATGAATACATTTTAGAACCTTAATTCATTGTCTGATGTAGCAGACAGAGATACCCTCCCTTCACTCTCCTTCAAAAGAAGATTTATTGCCACAAGTGATGGGAGTGCTGACAGCAGACAGTATTCAGTTGACAGCTTCAGGGCTTGTCTCAGCTGTGACCCAAGGGCACACTTCTCCTAGAGCTGCCCATATCTGACCATTGATGAAAGCATAAAAGAGACTGATCATTCCGGCAAAAGTTAGACAATGCTCCAGACACTCCAGTGGGATTGGCCAAGGTGTTGATCCCTAATAAGTAGCATTCATGTCAAATTCTGTCCCAGCATCTGTTCTGGAGGTAACGATTGGTTAACACCAGGCAAGCCTGACTTCTGAACCCACTGTTTCAAACTTCATGCCCCTCTTGCTCTTTCACCTTTCTCTTATTCTCCACTGGGCTGACCATAAGTAATTCAGAAATAAACCCTGAGAAATAAATTGGTACCTAGGAGATGTACTAGAAAGTATGCTCAAGATCAACACGTGTATCCTCAAGGGGGAACAGGACTAAGTAGAGAGAGTCATGATAGGCAGTGCAATCACAATAAACTTCAACTGAACCCACAGAGCTCAGGACCTGGAATAATGGATCAGAGTCCTCTGTGTTGAGGAAAAGGGGCCACACCATTAAGATCCCTCAGTAAGAACCACTTTCAGGCTGGTTCACTACCCTGCCTAGAAAGAGAGCAAAAGTTGCTCAAGTCAATTGAGGGTAATTTCCAAAGAGGGCATAAGCTGAGAATTATCAGATCACCAACAGTGCCATCTGCAGGTAGACTACAAGCTTCAGGTCTGTAAGGCGGGGTGGGGTGGAGATCTGGGTGGTCTAGACATGGGCGGTCTATCAAAAGAATGCTCAATAATCCACCCTTACTCTACTTGAATTCACTAGACAGCTTAAGCTATTTTAAGAACAGCTAGTTTTCAGGAGTCTGATAACCTCTTTCATAGGAAAACTTAGAAGAAAAAGTTTAGTGGATCAACTATAGCCCTTTTTCACTGCATTATATATTATTTGCTTATTTGTTTTAAGGAGAAGATTTCACTTTCAGAGGTTTTTATTTCTTAGCTAATTCTCAACATACTTTCTTTTCTACCAATTTTTCATTATCCTCATCATCAGCTAGAAACTCTAACGAGGAGACCCAGACCTTCATCCATTAGGTCAGCATAGCTTTCTCAGGCCATAGCTGCTAAATTTACCTATCTACCATCATAATTAGGCTAGGGAATAGGAAAACCCCCCAGTGTACATCATCTGGATACCAACGATTTTCTTCCCTGCACCTACCAGGTAACAACCTTCTCTTGGTGATCAGGGTTAATTACACCTGCCAGGGTGGTGATTTCTTTCCCTGCTAGATAGTCTCTTGGTACAAGGAGCTCAAAGGGACCAAGTAGAAGCTATGGCTTAAAGTGTAAGAAAGTTCTCCCACTGTGAAACATTTCCTTCTGGAAATTAGGATCTCTAAATTCACAAAGTCCAGAGTTGTGGGGAAAATGCACAGATTCCCCAAGAGTGTCACTGAAATTTATGGTAAATAAAGACATTTCTATTTTTACTCTTTGATCTGCTGACCCATCTATTTTTTTCTATTGTTAACACACCATCATTGATTTAGGATAGATACTGAGACCTGGAGAATGGCAACATATCTACATAAGATAGGATCTCCAGTTGGGTTCTCAGCCATTAGTTAGATTGTACCATGTATCTGTCTAGCTAGCTGCTTCCGAATGATATAACAAGGCAATATCTTATCATACCAGTAGACTCCATTGTCTAAAGTCTATTGCTACACTGTGCTGCCTACTGTGGTTTATTTATTACCTGCTACCCTTCTCTTGTTTGATCTTAGATGTAATATTTTCATCTTAGGTCATGTTAATCGATTCTAACAAAGATATAGCATATCTGTCACAGCAGCTACAATGGGAACTACTAGTAGGTTGCATTTTCAGCAATCCACTGTCAACCTCCAGGCTCATTTAATTTTGGGGAGACAGATTGCTGATGCAAATGGAAACATTGTTATCACTATTTATGCACATTTTGTTTCCAGGTGGCTCAGTTGTAAAGAATCCACGTGCCAGTGCAGGAGAGGCAGGAGACAAGAGTTTAATCCCTGGGTTAGGAAGATCCCTTGGAGTAGGATGGCAACCCACTCCAGTATTCTTGCTTGGAAAATTCCATGGATAGAGGAAAATGGTGGGCTGCAGTCCATGGAGTCACAAAGAGCTGTACACAACTAAGCACGCACATATTATGATGTCAAGGCTAACATCAAATTCAGCCATTCTACCTGGAATGTCGTATATTTTCTGAAGATTGACTATCTAGACTGAAGGGTAGTCAGTTTCATAGGGGAGCTCCTACTTAGCCTTTTCTACTATAATTGTACTCAGTCACTCTTACTACAACTTACATCAATCAGGTTTCAAAAGAAACAGATCTAAAAGACTTTATACACACAAACAAGTTGCAGTATATATTAATATATTGCTATGAAGATTCTAAATTATTGAGTCTCAAATTACATTTTTATTTCCATGTTACCTAGAATACAAGAGAAATATTGCATGGCTTTAAATGAATAAATATGTTTATTTTAAATATAAAGTTATATTCTGTCTGTATATTGACTCATTTATTTTGGGTATTTTTCATTTGATCTCCAAGTCATTAACCTTGCATTTAAAATACCCACCCTCTTACAACATCATTAAGAGGTAATTGTACCACTGGACTTTGGAATGCTCAAAACTTAGCTGATCTTTTAAACCATTTAAGGCCTATTCTTTGAAAGGAGCACTAAAAAGCTAGAGTTAAAATGAGGATACAGGCAAGAATGGTGAAACATCAAACATAATAATCAGAGGAAAGCAATAGGGGCTCATTAGCCTGAAGATATTGCATGTTATTGGGCAAGGGAGGACATGAAAGAAAGATAGGTTTACATCTTTAAAGAGTTCCTTCATGTGTTTTGAAAGAGTAAAACTAGGCTCAAGGGAAAGATGCAGAGAGAAAGCTTGAAGTTTAGAAGGGGAAAACTATCCTAAGGAAAAGCTTAAAATAGAATGGCTGGCTCAAATTTAATTTTCTCATTCATTCATTCTTTAAACGTTTGTATTGATTGCATACTTTGTACTAAGCCTTTGTTAGAAAGACGGGACACAGAAATGAATCAAGTTTGGCTGATTTATACTGTTAAGGTCTTCATAGTCTCTAAGAGTGAAGCATACAGATAAATGATAGCAAGTGAGTACTGTGCATTTAGGGCTTCCCAGGTGGCGTTAGTAGTAAAGAGCCCCACCTGCCAATGCAGGGAAATTAAGAGATGCAGGTTCAACCCTGGGTCAGGAAGATCCCCTGGAAGATCCCTGGAGGAGGACAAGGCAACCCACTGCAGCATTTTTGTGTGGAGAATCCCATGGATAGAAGAGCCTGGTGGGCCACAGTCCCCAGTGTCGCAAAGAGTCAGACACAACTGAACCGACTTAGCATGCTTGCACTGTACATTTAATAATAAGAATTGGGCAAAGTTCATGATATGTGGGTTGGGGATATGAGGTAGGAGTGATTTGCCCACTAAGGAAAAATTTCAGGGGGTGAAATATTTGCAATTAGAGGCAAAATGATTAATTACAGGCAAAACTCCCTTCAGGAGTTATTGAATCAAAGCTGAAAGCAGCCTCTCTAGCCCACTATTTTTTTCCATTTTATTCCTAGAATTGATAACTAAATGAAATTATCTCATACATGTTTATTAATATACTTATTACTATTCCCTTTCCTTGCTAGGAAGCAAGCTTGGTCAGGGCTGAAGCCTCTGGTTCACAGTTCACTCATCAGTGTCCAGATCACTGCCTGGCAAGTATTGGTGCTCAATAAATGCCTGTTGAATGAAAAAATAAGAATCATTTCAGATTTTCCTATGACTAATAGTCTATAATTCTATGGTCTTTTGAAAAAGGTGTATCTATTAATTTTCATAGCAACAGTCAAAAATACAAATTTAAAAACTCCATTCTGAACAGCAGTCACATCAGGGTGTTTAGATTAAAATGTGTCATTTTAATTCAGTGGCAATTAGACTTAAAGCTTGGCAAAGTTGATTAAAGAGCAGCAAACTGCAGCTCTATGGTCATAGCTATTAAGCATTCAAGCCAAGTAGTCATGATTAATTGGAAAACAGCCTGTGGGTCTATGTGTCCTTAGGCTCAACTACTTAGACAGGAATGCAGGTTTTCATAGGGAGGCACGTGTTTCTCTTTTTTTTTTTTTTCAACTCTCAGTGCAACATTTTATTTTCATACCAAGAAGATATGCCACCAAATTAGATTTCTTCCAAAGTCACAAATAAAAGATCTTTCAGCCTAAAGCACCTCCCACAAAGGTATCTGGACAAACTATCCTTCCCTGGGGGTTAGACAATGAAGAATCTTCCTTCAATGCAGGAGACCCCAGGTTCCATCAGTTAGTTGGGAAGATCTCCCGAAGAAGGGAATGGCAATCCACTCCAGTATTCTTTTCTGGAAAATTCCATGGACACAGGAGCCTGGTGGGCTACAGTCCATGGGGCCGCAACTAAGCAACTGAGCACTATGGAATTCAACCAATGAACAACTTGTGGATTTGGAAAATTTGGTGAATGGCACAGAAACTGAGTACTGTCTATAGTTCTCTAAATTCCCTGATAGATCCAGAAGCAGTTTCAAAAGATGGTTTATTTACTTTCTTTAAGAAATATGTATTTTTTAATGATTGGGTAAGTGGGAGTTTCTGATATACTTATGTTCTATGTGTGCCATATGTCTTAATTTACAACTGTTCAAGCACAGAACCTTGGAAATCAGCATTTCCAAGCATACAACACAGCCTGATTGACCTCCTCTGGCTTGGTTCCATGTTGCTAATTATTTGGCTCCCAGAAACAGCATGCAACAACCCCCAAATGAGACTGTATCAGAGGAGGGGGCAGTTCAAGATGGTACCCATACAGTAGTAGCCACGATCTAATTGTATTCTCTCACTGATTTGGGAAGGGGAAAAAAAAAAAAAAAAAAAAACACCTGCCAATGATTACAATTTAAGATTTTCTTCTTTCTAAAAGAGTTCTTACTCAGGACCAGAAATCTCTCTGACAAAGTGTTGATTCAGCAAAGTAGACATGTTTCACAGGTCTATGATTTCTGCATTGGTCCTCTCCTGAAAGTGAGTTATGCAATTTCCTCTTCTATTTCAAACATTCTTCATGGTCATTCTCTTTTTCAAGGAGACCAAAATACTTCTGAATACCTCGTCTCTGTCTGCTCATGTACTACTTGATTCAGTCCTGGCTTTCTACTGAGGTAGTAACTTAGGTCATTTATCTCTTTGATGTATTCCCAGATAAGTATATTAGATCTACATAGTCTACAGGCAAGAGGCTTAGGCGAGAGAGCTTTAATTATCTGTATATTTCTAGTATATGTTTTTTGGAAGCAGCATATTATAGTGAAAATATTATGGGCTTTAGTTTTCAAAATGATTTGAGTTTAAGTTCCACTTCTGCCTTTTTCTAATAGCCCTATGTTGGTTATTTATTTAACCACTTGAGATTTGTTTAGTTTTTCATATAAATTACTATATCCCATATAAAGCATTAGATACACAAACTTAAGTCAAGCATGCTCTTTGTTTTCAAAGCATCCACAATGCAGTGAAAATAAAGACACATAAATATTTTAATATAATAAAATTCTAAGATATTTGCAGGCATTAGGATATAGTAGAATATGGGAAGAATTTTCTAAGTAAGACACTTTTATATAAGCTTAGTTCTTAATTCACAGAATAAAGATGCTCTCTATATGTATTTTCTTTCAATAATATATAGCATCGACTCTTCAAGACTGCAGTATAAGTGTGTTCATCCTTCAAAATGGAGTTACAGTTAACTGTTCACCATGAAATCTATGTGGTCTTTTCTTTCTGCATTTCTAACTCCTTTCTTCCAAAGCCATTAACACCACACCAGCAGTAACTCATGTGAATTTTATCTCTTATTCATATGCTGCATTTGGATTTATGTTAACTGCTCCATCTGTCTTTTCTCTACAATGAAATTAAAAGTTTCTAGAAAGCATAAGCACACATGGAATTCATTTCATCTTCTTCCACTGTACAACAAATAATGGGTCTAGGAAATGCTTATGATAATTAGAAAGAAAATTGGTAAGAAAATAGAGAAGCTGAAAAACATTACAAACCAACTAGCTATAATTGACTGTATATAGTGAACAGTTAGTTACAAACAGCAGAATATATATTCTATTCAATATACATTGAACATCCTCCTGGATAAGCTTTATATTAGGGCACAACACAAGTGTCAATAAATTTAAAACAATTGAAATGAAATGACCTTTCAAATGACAATTAGATGAATGTAGAAAAATAAAAATTAAAATTAAACACAGATGTATGGAAATTAGCCAACACATTTTTAAACTCCAGTGGGTCAAATAAGAAATCATAAAAAGTTATAAAATAGAGAAGAATAAATTAAAATATAGTAAACCATAATTTATGGGATGTAGTGATATCAGTGCTAAGGGAATTTATAGCTATAAAACATAAGAATAAAGAACATCTCAAATTAACTGTACACCTAAAGGAATAAAAAAGAGAAAACAAAACCCAAAATGATTAAAAGAAAAAAAAATAAAAATTAGGGTAGAAGTAAAAGAAATAGACATTATAAAAGTAATAGAAGGGATTTAAAAGTAAAAATCTTGTTCTTTGAAAAAATCACAAGAATTGACCTTTAGCTAGATTGACTGTAAAAATGAAATAAATAAATAAATAAACAAAGTGTAAGTCGAGTGTAAGTTGCTCAGTCCTGTCTGACTCTTTGTGATCCCATGAATTATACAGTCCATGGAATTCTCCAGGCCAGAATACTGGAGTGGGTAGCCTTTCCCTCTAGGCAATCTTCCCAACCCAGGGATGGAACCCAGGTCTCCCACATTGCTGGCAGATTCTTTACCAGCTGAGCCACAAGGGAAGCCCAAGAACACTGGAGTGAGTAGACTATCCCTTCTCCAGGCAATCTTCCCGCCCCAGGAATCAAACCAGAGTCTCCTGCTTGCAGGTAGATTCTTTACCAACCGAGCTATCAGGGAAGCCCTATAAAAATGAAAGGCACCAAATAACTTATTAGAAATGAAAATAGGGTCACTATTACTAATCAGTAATACTGATTATAAGAGAAGACTGTAGATAATTATATGCCAACAAATTAAATAAGCTAGATCAAATGAATAAATTCTTATGAATGTATATTTACCAAAACTGATTCAAGAAGAAATAGAAAATTTTAAATGACCTATTACAGGTAAAGTGATTGAAATGGTAATCAGCAACTTCTTAAAGAGAAAACACAGGATAAGTTGGCTTCACTGGTAAATTCTACCAAACATTTGAAGAAGGAGTAACACTAATCCTTTCCAAATTCATCCATATATATATATATATATATATAAGAGAACCCTTCCTAACCCATTCTGTGAGGTCAATATTACCCTGATACAAAAGCAGAAAATGAAGGAAAGTACAAGAAAACTACAGATTAATATCACTAATAAATTTAGATGCCCAAATCCTCAATTAAAACATTAATTAAACCCTCAATTAAAGCATTAGCAAACTAAATCCAGCAACATATTAAAGCACTATATACTCCATGACTAAATGAAAGTCATAGCAAGAAACAGTATTTTAGTGTTAAAAAATCAATCCATGAAATGATGGGTGGAAGGGAAAGGCACAGGGTTAATTCAGTTGATGCATTAAAAGCATTTGACAAATTATAACACCATTTTGTGCCTAAACACACACATACTGTAAACTAGGAAAAAAAGAAAACTTTCTGAACATCATAAAAAACATTTATGAATTGAAAATCATACACAGTAGTATATGATTAATATACACAATATCTAAATCACATCTAAAATTATACACAGTGGTGAAAGACAGTGCTTTCTCTTTAAAATCAGAAAGCAGTCAAAAATGGCTGCTTTCATCACTGCTATTGACATCAGTATTTAATACTGTATGTAAATACAGTAGGAATAGACATTATTCATTGACTCAAAAATATGGACTTCTACTCACTGAGGCCACACTTGGCTATGGCCTCTGTTCTGACACCAGCAGACACCAGTGCTGAGCACTTGATATGACACCATCCCTGGGGTGATCAGTCAGTTACTGGTGGAAGGTTGGCTATACTGAACCACTTTCATTATGACAGGGACAGCATTTTGTTGTTACTGGAATAGACACTTACTTTGGATATGGACTTATCCTCCTTGCGCTCAATGCTTTCACCAAAACTGCCATCCATTGACTTAACAGTATGGCTTATGTACCACTAGGGCATTCCATACAGCATTGTTTTGAATCAAGGACTTCACTTTACAATAACAGAAGTGCAGCAATGAGCCCATGCTCACAGAATTCAATGATTTTAACATGTACCCCACCATCCTGAAGTAGTGGGACTGTTAGAATAATGAAATACCATTTTGAAGACTTAGTTACAATGCCAGATATGTAGTAATACCTTGCAGGGATGATGCAAGTTTCTCTGGAAAGTTGTATATGCTTTGAATCATCACAATTACAGTAGAATTAAGTTACAAAAGTGAGGGGGCTTCCCTGATAGCTCAGCTGGTAAAAAATCCACCTGTAATGCAGGAAACCCCGGTTAAATTCATGGATTGGGAAGATCCCTTGGAGAAAGGATAGGCTATTCACTCTAGTATTCTTGGGCTTCCCTTGTAGCTCAGCTGGTAAAGAATCTGCCTGCAATGTAGGAGACCTGGATTCGATGCCTGGGTTGCAAAGATCCTGTGGAGAAGGGAACAACTATCCACTCCAATATTCTGCCTTGGAGAATTCCATGAACTGTCTAGTCAATGGGGTCACAAAGAGTCAGACATGACCGAGTGACTTTCACAAAAGTGAGGACTATAATTGTTATGAGGATTTCCTCCTTATCTTGTCACACACCCTGGTGGCTCAGCCAGTAAAGAACCCGCCTGCAATGCAAGAGACCCAGGTTCAAACCCTAGGTCCTGAAAATCCCCTGAAGAAAGGAATGGCAACCCACTCCAGTATTTTTGCTTGGAGAATTCCATGGACAAAGCAGTCTGGTGGGCTACAATCCATGAGGTCGCAAAGAGTCAGACAAGACTGAGCAACTAACACTTTCACTATATACATATTCCCTGGTGGCTCAGAGGTAAAGCCTCTGCCTGCAATGCGGGAGACTCAGGTTTGATTTCTGGGTCAGGTTAAGATCCCCTGGTGAATGAAATGGCAACCAACTCCAGTACTCTTGCCTGGAAAATTCCGTGGGCTAAAATCCATGGGGTCACAAAGAGTTGGACACGACTGGGTGACTTCACTTTCACTTTTCATATGAAAAAGTGAAACTTTTTTGCTTTTACTTTGGGCTTCCCTGGTAGCTCAGCTGGTAAACAATATGCTGGCAATGCAGGAGACCTGTGTTCAATCCCTGGGTTGGGAAGATCCCCTGGAGGAGGACATGGCAACTCACTCCAGTATTCTTGCCTGGAGGATCCCCATGGACAGAAGAGTCAGGCATGCTGCAGACCATGGGGTCGCAAAGAGTCGGACATGACTGACTAAGCACATATGTATATGTCAATTTTATATCAGAGTATCTAACTTATGGGATATCAAGAATAGCAGACATCACTCAAAGACTTGCCTTTACTCCCCCTTCTAGAGAATGAGTTAGTATACTTTTGGTTGGATGCAGGATAGATGTAGTGTATTAGGCAACATTATTGCTATTTCTTTATTTGTAAATTAAGTATGGTTTAAGGAGATACATTAAAAGGACTTCCCAGGTGGTGTTAGTGGTAAAGAATCCACCTGCCAATGCAAGAGACATAAAAGACATGGATTTGATCCCTGAATCAGGAAGATCCTTTGGAGGAAGGCACAGCAACACACTCCAGTATTCTTGCTTGGAGAATCCCACAGACAGAGGAGACTGGAGGACTACAGTCCATGGGGTCACAAAGAGGCAGATAGTACTGAAGCAAATTACCACACATGCATGCAAGGAGATGCATATGGGTGGCAAGTTGACAAGGGGTGGACTTATAATTATTAATTGTATATGTCAACTTGACTGGCCACAAGGTACCCAGATTAAATGTTATTTCTAGGTGTGTCCATGAAGATGTTTCCACATAAGATTACGTTTGAATCAATGAACTCAGTAGATTGCCCTCTTCAACATTGATGAGCATCATTCAGTCCACTAGCACCTTACTAGAACAAAAGGTGTAGGAAGAATTTGATTCTTTTTTTTTTTGTCTTGAGCTGAAACATCTCATCTCATTTTCTCTTTCCCTAGGGTTTGTACTAAATTACACCATCTGTTTTCCTGGGGGTCTCTAGCTTATAGATAATAAATTGTGAGACTTCTCAATCTTCATAAATGTGTGAGTCAATTTCTCCTAATCTCTCTCTTTCATATATATTTGTATATACACATACACGGGGCTTTCCCAAGTAACTCAGTGGTAGAGAATCTGGTGCATACAACAATTTCTTCTACTTCTTTGGCTTTGGAGAACATTAAGATTTTTAATCATTTTAAGTCTGCAATAATTATCACAGTCTCTCCAATCTAATGCAAACAATATATAAATTATGTGTCCATGGATTATAATTACACAATTTATTTAGAGATATTTGATCCAAGATATAGTTTCTCAGATTACAAATATTATTGATGTTCTCTTTAAAGTGCTATTATCTATAGATATTTTAAGCCTAAATATGTCTCTCTCTCTCTCTCTCTTTTATACACACACCCCTTTAGAAAGCCAATGAAATTATGGTATCAATATATAGTAGTAGTATCTTCTCCAATTGTAGAAAAAGTAAAACTACCTACAGAAGGCATTATTCTAGTATAAAGAAATGTGAAGGGAGTTAGCATCAAATGATATGAGGTGAAAATATTTTCACATTCAGCTGAGGAGCTGAAGGGCAAATAACTCCATTTGTGGAATTTGATGAGCCCTAAAATGTGAGTAATTTCCTTTTATCTCTAAAGAGAGCTGTGAAAGTCTCACATAAGTCTAGCTTCCATTTGGTCCTCCTGTCAACATGATTAACTGAAGTCTTTAAGTGGTTATTATGAGTTCTAATAAGGAGTCTGTGAGTGAATATTTTGTCTTTTAGAGTAACACTTCTGCTTACTCAACTCTGAAGCAAACATTACAAGGCAACAGACACAAGATTGCTAGTGAAAGTTAGTTTTCTAAGATATCACAATCCACTCCTTGAACACAGAGTGTGTTATTGAGAGAAGACTGTTTTTGCCTGGAAAATTCCATGGACAAAGGAACCTGGCAGGTTACAGTCCATATGGTCACAAAGAGTCAGATACAACTGAGTGACAAAACACACACACACACACACACCCCTGATACCTTTCATTTGTGGGTGTTTCCTCCCAGGTCAGGAGATTCACGTAAGCAGCTGAAATCTCAAGGGCTCCTACAACCACTTGGGTTACCATGATTCTCAAGGTATGTGTTGCCTTCAAACACTCATTCCCAAAGCCTGCACTGCATCTTGCTGAGTTTATACACCACACATTATTGAAAATAACTGAAAAATAGTAAGCAACTAGTGAAAAATCCAAACTTTAATTTGACCAGCCCAGGGAGTGTTCTGTGTATCTCACCTTCTAAATTGAAATTCCTTATTTTAAAATAATTAGATATCAGTTCACTCTCTTTAAGTTTTTCAAACTTCTTTAGCTAAAACTGAAGGTTCATTCGTTTGTTTCAAAAAGGAATTTGAGTATGTATAGTCTTGCAAATTATAAAATTCCATTTTTATCTTCTATTTTTGCATTAATCTTTTTATCAAATGAATTATATTTAATACTATCATTAAAAATATATTTACACAGATATACACCTACACACATATGCACACACACCCACTACAGATCAACCCAAGAACAGCTGTCATGTTAATTTTCAACTTTATTCCACTCTTAGCTTTGTACTTGAAGCAACTGATTAACATAAGGTGCAATATACTGCAGTGAAACATTGAAATAGTTTTAGGAAAATGATGGCCTCAAAAGAAAGAGTAAAACCAGCATTTGCATATCATAACATTTTAGCATCTTCTTTTCTATATTCTTATGTAAAAAAAGCCTTTTTTTCCTGATGTTTCTTTTAAAATATCTTTTTATTATCTTTTTTGGTAGGTAAACTGATTTACTGGCTTGCTACCTAAGCACTCCAATAATACTTTGGCCACCTGATGCAAAAACCTGACTCGTTGGAAAAGAACCTGATGCTGGGAAAGACTGAAGGTAGGCGGAGAAGGGGATGACAGAGAATGAGATGGTTGGATGGCATCACTGACTCAATGGACGTGAGCTTGAGCAAGCTCCAGGAGTTGGTGATGGACAGGGAAGCCTGACATGATATAGTCCCTGGGGTCACAAAGAGTCAGACACGACTGAGCAACCGAATTGATTGACTAACCTAAGCACTGCTACTGGTGAATGGACCTTATCTATGGCTTAAAATATTGAACAATATTTTCTGTTGTTATCATTCTTTTGTTTTTTACTTTATTTTGATTTTAGACACCTGGATCTCCTTGTCTGTTAATGGGAGTGACAGGAAAACATGAAATACAGAAACTATTTTATACAGATATTTTAGAACTTGTGTATCTTTAGAACACGTATAAAAACATAGTGGAAAGAAGTAAAAAATTTTTTGAAGGAAGGTTTATGATTTTTTTTTTCTATTCAAAACAGAGCAAAGGGAGATTTGACCAATATTTATCCTATCTGATATTATCAGTCTTACCTGATTTCATTATACCATGTATTTCCAATTGCACACATGAATCTGAAGCATTCTATGATTTCCCAAAGTAGAAGCCATATTATGAAATTAAAAGGCTTTCATCAGGTTACCTTTCCTGATAGCTCAATTGGTAAAGAATCTACCTGCAATGCAAGAGGCCCCAGTTCGATTCCTGGGTCAGGGAGATCTTCTGGAGAAGGGATAGTCTACCCACTCCGGTATTCTTCAGCTTCCCTTGTGGCTCAGCTGGTAAAGAATCTGCCTGCAATGGGGGAGACCTGGGTTTGATCCCTGGGTTGGGAAACTCCCTGGAGAATGGAAAGGCTACCCACTCCAGTATTCTGGCCTAGAGAACTCCATGGACTGTATAGTCCATGGGGTCACCAAGAGTTGGACATGACTGAGTGATTTTCACTTTCACTTTCATCAAGTTACTATATCTATCAGTGAACATGCTGAAATAAAATCATTGCTTTCTAAGTGAGGTCAAACCTCACCCTGGCAGGCAAATCACCTTGCCAGATCTGCATCACATAGTACAGATGTTTCAGATGATACCACAGTGAAGAGATGGCATATGGTCTGATCTGCTTTGGTAATGAATTAGCCCAACTCTAGAATGTATTTACAGTCTATACCAGTCTAAGAGACTGTGGATGGTAAATGAGAAAAAAATTGAATTAAAAGAATTTAGTTATGATCTCCAAAGGTCCTTCAATACCTGGGTTATATGATTCTAAAATTCTTGCCAAGAAAACGTCTGATTTAATTGACCAGATAATTTAATTGACCAAATGTATCTGTCTATTCAAATCAAAAGATACAGCAGATGTGAGTCCTGCACTGGAGAATTGATAAGGTTAATTATGTGTGTGTTTTCTTTCCAGACAGATCATAAAGAGAGTTAATCATTAAAAGCTTTTTGAAAGTGGAGGATATGGGATAATACAGCCTAATATTCTACCTAAATCACAGTATTCTTGAATACAATTAATATTAGCTTTTTTCCGTATACCCTCTCATATGATTTCATTAGCCAAACCTGATCAGGATAGAATCCTTCTCATGTTTTTAATCATGTTAAGTTTTAAAAGAAGCATCTATAGTATATAAATAAAGCTTTATATACATTCAATATTTAAGGGTAAAACGACATTAACAATATCTATTTTATATCTAACACCTCTCACTACTTTTGCCTGATGTTTTCAACATCTTTTAAAAATATCTTTTAATCCTTAAATTCTGGTTTCACCCTGCATTTCTCCAAGTAATATATTTGGAGAAGAAAACAAGTAATTTATCCTGTATAGTTTCCTGTAGTCTGGAGATACTAATTTTTACTAAGTACTCAACCAAAATGCTTTTAATACAATGCCATATGTGTATTGCATTGGAGAAGGAAATGGCCACCCACTCCAGTGTTCTTGCCTGGAGAATCCCAGGGACGGAGGAGCCTGGCGGGCTGCCGTCTATGGGGTCGCACAGAGTCAGACACGACTGAAGCGACTTAGCAGCAGCAGCAGCAGCATATGTGCATTGCATGCATGCTCAGTTGTGTCCTACTCTTTGTGACCGCATGGACAGTAGGTTCCATTTAGCATTATATTTCACTTGTTATATTTCCAAAGTTCTTTTATGGGATCTGATTTAATCTGTTTGGTCCATGCATCTCAAGTAAAATTATTAATGAAAATGTCCCCTGTAGGGAACGATAATGAAATACAGGGTTAAAGGAGCCAGGTCAATACATTGGTTTAGATTTATGGCAGGCCTGTCCCCTGGGCCTCTTATAGGGTCCCATGCCAGAGCAAACTGGCCCTGAACCATTGCCTGGCCCTGCCCATAGGCTGCATACACTAGAGTGCTTTGACAGAGGGAAAAAAAGAAAAAGAAAATAAAAAAGTATAAACCAGGTCAGACTGATCACATGTTTACACTGAGTTGCTTAAGGCTGAGTCTAAAGACTGAGTTGCCATCAAGGTGAAACCCCGGGTATCCTTATCAAACTTCAGTGACCATAAGCAAGGCAAAATTATTTTAAACAAAAATTAATATTAAAATTTAAAGCCATAGAAGATGTAATTTCAACAAGATGCAGATTGTGGGAAGATTTTAACAAGCAATTTAGGAGAGGATATAGCCAGTACCAGTATATTAGAAACTTAATTTTATGGGCTATTTCCTCTAAGGCCAAATTTGAAGGTTTATATAAATCATAGTGAACTGAGCCTGAGGGACAGGGAGGCCTGGCATGCTGCACGCCATGAGGTTGCAAAGAGTCAAACATGACAGGGTGACTGAACAACAATAACAATGAACTGGTCACTTATTATATTACCTTGGAAATTCAAGTATTATTGTCTTAATTTTATGAAGAAAGTATTAAGTTCAGATTGATTTTTTACTTGAGTGATTATTTAATTTTAACATTATTTAATTCTTTAACATACTGTTTTTAAATGATCTTACTGTTTTTAACTCTAAAACATCCTATGTTGTCTAGACCAAGAAAAATATTAGTTTCAACAAATAGAAGAATCCCTAATAAAAAGTTTTATACTTACAAAATCAACTAAAATAAAACGTTTTTTTTTTTTTTTTTTATTCTGAGTTTGTTAATCAACCAAGTTGGGAATCCACTGCTTAGCTTATATCACACCAAACCTCACAGTTCTACCTCATTCTGTTTTATTGTTTGTTGACATATTTAAATGATAGAGATCAGAGGTAACAAGATGTACAAGAAATTTTTTTCTCACTTTGGAGTTAACCTCGTTTTTCAACCATGGGCAAATCAGCTTCTTCACCTTTCCTTTTCTTTAAAATAGAAATTTAAATACCCATTTTGAAGATGAATATTAAATTGAATAACATAAGAGATTGGATGATAGAAAATACTCAGTAAATACTACTGTTCATTCTTCTTTTAATCAATGATGCATTGATTTAAAAAACAAGTGCACTAATGGCTACATTAAATACAGGCATAATTTTGCTACAAATTATTTGTAAAAATAAAAGAATCAATGAGTAGATTTATTTTAATTCATTTTTAACATATAGGTCTTGCTGTTGAGTTTATTAATTCATGTATTTATGTTCAGAGTAAATAAACGTCCTCTAGAGAATCAAGGGGTATTTTCTTTATTCAATAATGAATCATATCTAAAAGGGGAACTTAAAAAGCATCTGTAAGCTTTGAAGATTATAACATTTGCTGTTGTGAACATGGGAGGAAACATGTAATATTTATTATAAGTGGCCTGTTGGTCAAAGAAATAAGAGTGCTCCCAGAGGTAAAATAACCATGAGAAGCACAACTAACAGGGAATAAGTAAGGAAAGAATTTTCCATGTCTCTTCTAGTCCCATCTAGTGTATTAATCACTTAGACAATGAGACACACACTGAACAGCTGGTCTGAATATCCTGTGAAGTCCTGGAAATTTTGTAATTGGTATTGGCTCTCAGCACTAGCCCAGGGATATTCAGGATGGCACAGTGAACGTGGAGATGCAAAAGATTTCTCCATTTATCTGACCCTCTGGGGAATCATTTGTTTAGAACTTGGAACCAACTGGGCTTTTCTGTTCTCCAAGTAGCATTTGGGTAATTCAGGCATCCTCAGCATGGGTCGGGCTTGCCAAGGAAAACCACCCTGCTACAAATTCTAAGATTCTCCTTGATACTTAAACTTCACATCTGGTAGCAAATTGGAAGTTTTCCAAACCCTACACAATTTTTTTTTTTTTTTTTCTGGAAAAGGAGACTACTCACCACGTAATTCAAAGTAATATTATCCTTTTCTACAGAATTAATGAGAAACTATAATTGCCAACACTGTTTACCTGCTACTCTGGGAGTATATTTCCAAGGCACATGAATTAGCCATCGCCAGCTTTCTAATTAGCCTGTGACAACTTTAATTCTAAAGGCATGTTTAATCAACAGCAACAGATGGAAATGCGCCTGGTGGTAAGTCATTGCGTTCACCGCTCCTAAGGGCACGTTTGTCCCAATGGCTCTGAATTATAAGCTATTTAGCATAGTAAGTGCTAAATTACTGGTAATGTTCTCCATCTTTTTTAGGCTATCAAAGTTACAATACACGAAAGTAATTATTATCACTGACATATATGAATACTTACTACATACTAAACACTATTATTAATTTAACTTAATGAAGCCTCTAAATTTTAACCCCTCATGTTAGGGAATTTTTATATTCCCATTTTACAGATGAGGGAATTGAGCCTCAGAAAAATCAAAGTGATTCACCAAAATTTACACAGGTCTTAGCAGGAAGGTTGAAATTTAAATTAACCATGATCATGTGGTAATAAAATCTTTGCTGTTCTTAGTCATATGTGGCTCTTTACTGTAGTGGTTTTAGACTTTGCTGACAAAATTTGTTATTCTGTGGATCTTGTGATTATAAGATCCAATTTTTCTAACTTTTCTCCTCAAAAGAATCAGTAATATACACAAAGAGCAGAAGCTGTCTGCTTGGTCCTTTTATTAATTTTACAAATATGTATTAATTCAGAGTGAGTCACTATACAAAGTTTGGACTCACCATTATCTATTTTAAAAACAGCTCAGAAACTTTCAGACAACTCTCTCAGTGATGTTCAGAGGTTCACTGGAGGTACCTTCACCAAGACACCCATAAGTATACACTTGATGACTTTACCTCCAGCACCCATCAGCCAGCCTTTCTAGAATTTCATCACTGCCAGAGAAAGACAATCCAACAGGCTCCGATTGCCTTTTCTTAAAGTTCCTTGATTTAATATATCAAGGTGGGTTGCCATGCCCTCCTCCAGGGGACCTTCCTGCATTTCCAGTGTCTCCTGCATTGGCAGACAGGTTAGTTACTACTAGTGCCATCTGGGAAGCTCAGATGAAGGGAAGAGATGCCAGTTTAGAAATTTGGAACGCCTTGACCTGTTTCTTTCAAAACTCGATTTCTTCTTTGCCTCTCTATCTTAATGGACAGTTTAAACATATCTAGACCTGGTATTTGAGGAATCTAAAATAACTTCAGCATATGTGTCCAAATCGATACTGGTTATTCAAAATGTCTTGAGGTGAGATCTGCACATCTGTCACTGAGAAAATGTCCCATGTAAATGTCATATACAGCTAGGGTTGGGATGTATAGATTTAGACATTCAAGCCTTGACCACCAGATATGAGGAGCCTACTGATTGGTAAAGACTCTAATGCTGGGAAAGAATGAGGGCAAGAGAAGAAGGGGCAACAGAGGATGAGATGGTTGGATGGCATCACCGACTCAATGGACTTTAGTTCGGGCAATCTCAAGGAGATGGTGAAGGACAGGGAAGCCTGGTGTGCTGGGGTTCATAGGGTCACAAAGAATCGGAAATGATTTGTGATTGAACAACAACAATTCAAGCACAGAGGGTTCTTCAATGTTTTTCTAAAGAAAAAAGTTATGGGCTTATATTAAATCCTAAAACTCACTGATAAATTGCCTACACCATTCATTTCTTAGGCACAGAAAGTGGAATCTGGAAAGGTTCTGGCCTCTACAATTGCTGGGAGACAGCATGGGGAATCCCGCCCGTGGCAAAGGTCATGAGGAAGGGGGCCTGACAAAACGCAAAGGTGGGATCAGGTCTCAGGGGTTCCCCCTGGATTTTCTCGAGCATCTACCCCCAGAACCAAAATCTGTCTGCTTTACTATATTATGTCTTTCACCAACTCCTCTGACATTAACAGGGAGCTGTCCCCCCACCACCTTTATCTGGAAAAAGTTAATTTAGAGGTTTTAGATACTAGGTCTCCTGGGTATAATAAGAGTATTTCAATCCAAAAACCCCTCTGATGGCTTTCTAGCCTGCCTGACAGGTTTGTCTGGACTCTTATAGCTGCATATGTGATTGCTTGTGGCCTCCCAACTGCGAGAGGCACAGGAAGTTTAAAACATCCTAGGAATGTAGGGGCTTCCGAGGAGTCAAAATCATTAGAATAGGGCTGATTAAGGGTTTGATTTGTTGAGCCAATACTTGCTGCCAAGTTTTTGTATCTTTTATTTTGTTGATATAGCTTGTATGTAGAACAAACAGGTAGTAGCCCTGGCATTAGCAACATTAGATCTTTGAGTTAAGTACTTTCTTTATTATAACCTACTGCACATTTTTTCTATAGGAATGTAACTTTATTTAGTACTTTGAGGTGATGCAGATTAAGAAAAAACACTTTAAGGGAAAATGAGTTTTCTGGTTGATAGACATTTATCTAGAAAAAGAGCCATAAAAATGTTAACAGGCCCCCTGGCCAGAAGATGATGTAAAACCACCTGAGACCTTTTGTATACGGGAAGGTATGCAAAAGGAAAGCCTAGTCTCAATAAGGGTCAGGACTGCTGCTCCTGCATAACTCTGCATATGCCATTATTTCTTTATGTACAACTTGGGGTATATAAACTGCTTTTGAAAATAAAGTTGTGGGTCTGGCACCAATGCTTGGCTCCCCCATGTCGTCCTTTTCTCCCCTTTTAGGCTGAATTCCCATCTGGAGCACAGAGGCTCTCCATGTCTACTCATTTGCCCTGGCTTCTAAGACCCACGCGAGAGGGAGCCCAAGGAGGGGCACCCTCTGTTATTCAAGTGGGCGCTGGTGGCCTAATGTAGACGGTGCAAGCTCCTTGTCTCGGAGCTTTATTAGTCTCCTGTGTAAACCAAGTTATTCAGCCTCTTTTCTCCACTAATTTTCCTACTACAATATTCTTTCCTAATCTCTCTTTATAAATAAGTCTCTCCTCGCTGTCTCTGTCCCCACTTCGAATTCCCTGGATCCACCAGGGCTGGACCCCAGCATACAATGATTCTGCATTGTTTTGTCCCCTCTAATTTGGAATGTATTATTGTTGGAGAAATGACAACTGTGATATGATCTGAACAGATACCACTTTCATTTCTTTGTAATTAACCCCAGAGAAGACCTTTATTCATTCTGGAAATGTAGAAATATCTAGCTGCCAAATATGGTTTAATCATCTAAGAATTAAAAAAGAATAAATTAGACTTTTTCTGTTCCTCAGTCATCATTGGCTTTTTCTCTTTCATTTGGTTAACAGATAGTAACTAAAAGAGGTTCAGGTCTACTCTTGATCTTTCTTTCCATCCTAAGTGAAATTCTTTAAAACAGGCACACATGCACACACATGTACACACACACACACACAAGCCATACCATGTTAGTAACAAAGGGCCTTTAGAGACCTTTAACTTACAAATGGGGAAAGATCCACTATTATTTCAAATCAAATAGTTATATTCACTCACAGTCACACATATAATAAGAATTTTTCAGTTTAAACTTAATTGGATTGATTCACTGAAAGTCAGGTATATGTTAGTAATACAACCTAAATGCAACTGTCAATGTAGCAGGTAGTCTTCTTGAATTTGAATAATAAAACACCCTATACATTACTAACTGGCCTACGGATTAAATTAGTCTAGTCTAAGATTATAAAATGACTATTTCATCTTAAAAATAAAATATATCATGAAATCACTATTTTGTGCCATGCACTCAACTAATCTGTCCCTGTGAATTAGTTTGCCCAAACTAATTCTATCTGGTCACATGGGATAATGCACAGGCATGCATTTCTTTATCACAAAACACTAAAACTTTTATACAGCTAAAGGAGGAAATAATCACAACTATAACAATAATACAAATAATATTATTTCTACAATGTGTTGTTAGTTTTTTTAAAGGATGAAAGGATAACTTGACTTAGATCTTTTGACATTGATCCTTTCTCTCCAAGGCCCCCTTTATCTCTCTTTACTGCACAGGTCCCTGTACGCCAAAGGGTCCATTCTTGGTTCAATACTCTTCTGTCATCATCTTAAAATTCTTAATATACATAAAGACCTTGTATTGTTATTTTGCATAGTCCCTACAAGTTGTGTAGCCATTCCCCTCCATCCCTGCTGTTTAGTCTTGCAACGAGCAAAGAACAGCTCATGCTGTCTCTGATATTTCTTGGTTAAGCTCAAAGCTTGGTGGCAGAACTTGACTCTTGACTCTCTCAGGTAAGGTCAACACTTATTTTCCCTTGCTCTGTACTCCTGATTGCTCCTGATATTCTCACACCTCACCAACCTCTGGAGACCGGAGGACACAGACCAGAGTCAGGGCTCTGACCTGTAATGTCTGCTGGGTTTGCTCAAACTCACCTTATCACCCACCCAAGCCACTGATAAGATCAAGCCCCCAATTAAAAACTGGAAATTATTCCTTACAAAAATACAGACCGCAAAATCACATCTATCTATTTTCCATGCTTTTCTTTTAAGGCATTACACCTACACTGAATCTTTGTAGTTAGCATCCTTGTTTCTTTGACAATACACCAAGAAGCCATCTCAGAATGAGCCCATTCTGCTCCCTTTAATCTTAATTCTCTTAGTGTCAGTGTCATAAAATGACACGTTCTTGCTTTTTCCTCAAATTCTAGTCAGATACTCTGTTTCCAATGTTACTATACACAGACAGCACACATATGCAGTCACTCTAAAGGTTAAAACATTTTCTCTTTCTATGAAAAGAGGCATTTTTTTTTTTTCTTGTTAAAAAAAGTAATTTCTTGAAAGGCAACCAGCTCTTTGGATTGGGGCAACTGAAGTATCTTTACCCTAACAAAATGACTTACACACACATACACACAGGCACATTCTCCACTTGGAAAATTAATGTAGTCTTTTTAAAAAATCTTTAGCATTTTCAGCCATGCTGACAAACTGAGTTATCAAGGGCAGAGCTGAAAACAAGAAAATCATCCCATAGCACCTTTATTAATATAAAGAAACACTTCAATATGTGAATGGTCCCAATTTCAGAAAGAGTTTGTAAATAATTTTTCAAGGAAATTATTTGAATCCCATGAAGATATGTGTAAGAAATAAGAGTAAATGGCAGAGGATACAGGGTTTCTGTGAATAATATCCAGGTTGCAAGCATGTTCCTATGTCATTGATAATGCATTCAAAGTGAAATTTACTATTCCCAAAATGATTGGCACTTTTTTTCTTGGACTATACACCCTTTTTTTTTTTTTTTCCTCTCATCAAACTGCTAATATCATAAGAATTAAAAAAAAAAAACTTTCTAATGTTATTAAATTGAAAAGCTAGCTTGTATGCAAATAGTTGGGTGTGTCTGAGACCATAAAAGTGGTATCTACAGAGTCAGTTTCTATGGTTTAAAACTCTGAAATTGTATTCATTTGTTTTGTAGTGTATGTGTATATCCTAAGTGCTCATATATTCAAATCCTCTGTTATATTGCACAAGTTTTTATTGCTAAGATGGTCTTATTAAATGATTCAAACAAGCCAAATTCAATTGAAAGACAGCCTTTGAGCACTTCATATTGATGTGGTCAGGAATTAGGACAATTCTCTAGGAAAAGACACTTATCCCCATGTTATAGTCATTGTGTCTCTCAAGTTCACAATTGCTGGCCAGACTCTGAAAACGGGGGAGGAAAATAACATGAATCTAGGTATTGTTTGAATGACAAGATTTTATTAATTTTTAATTGATACATGGACACACAATCAAAGATATGGTCAATCTTACTAACTTGCTTAACTGCCATTTAGCACATTGGTCAAAAGCTATGTTTGAATATTGACTTTAGAAGCAGGATAGTTTAATAAGCCATGTAAGTCAAGGTTTGGAAGAGAGAACCAGAAATGACAGTAACAAAAGTGTTTTTTACTACAAGTCATTATGTTAAGAGGTAAATACATGTTTATTTTTAAGACCTCTGAAAATAAGGTCAACTGGTGTGACTGACATTTACTCTGAATGTGAGAAAGCAAGACAATAACTGTTAATGAAGAATAAAACAGAATCACCAGCTACCTCTTACAGAACAACTGCTTTATCAGTCTACCTTACTTTACATGAAATATTGCCTGTCCAAATATACCATTTTTCCCACTAAGGATTATTTTAATTCATAAAAATAAATAGTGCTAGTATTAAGACCAAGCAACTTTCTAAGTGTTACTGACAATAGTACACTTTTGTTTTTACAAGGAACTTCAGAATTACAGCAGTCTAGTAAAAAAGCATAACTTTTTATAACTTAAATACCTAGGAATTTAAAAAACTAATTCATAAAAATTAAATTCCCCAGAGGAAAAGGTTGTACTTCTGCTATCTTACTTAGCATGTAAGATATTTTTTATGTTGTCCTCATCAGTAGGACAATATTCTCAATATTCTCCTCAATGAATATTGTCATTCATTGGGAAGGATTTACATTGAAAGGATAGCTTGAATTTATGTAAAAGTGTGATGAATATGAAAATGATCAAGCAATAAAATTCTGTTCTCATCTTTAAAATATATATACTTACATAGCATGTGCTGTGCATTTATTATTTTTATTTAAGTTATTAAATCCCATAAGTTTGAAACACAGAAACATGCACACACAAACAGGGTGTCAGAATGCTTTAGGCAAGTTCAACTTATTCTGTATGCTCACCTATTATGCTTATTCACAAAGAAAATGGGAAGAATTACCCTAGAGTAATTTCTGGATTCATTTGTTTACCATGAATCTTCTTAAATTTTACTGTTATTCTAGCAACATGTACTAAATAAGCCAGAATATGTCATAATATGTTAATGAATAATTATAAGGCAGCATGGCAACTGTATAATTTCTTGGTAATAAAGAATGAAAATAATGAAAGCAACAGGAAAACAGAGCAGAAGGAATTTGAAAATATTTCCTTTCTGATAAAACATGGGCCCTTCGCAATTATATACATATTTAAATTCACGTTCTGTTCTCTTATTAGTTCTGAGAACTGTTACAGTTGGATACAGAGTTGAATATACCTGATGAACTTGCAATCAATTAGATAGTGTTAAATAATTTTAAATTGGCTAAAACATTTACATTATAAGTACAGTGTAAACCACGAGGCTATGAGAACTACAGAATGGGTTTAAGGAAAATTCCTTGAATAGATGTGATGTTTTAGCTCCTCTTGTAGAGCAAGTGGGATAAAATAGCTTAAGGATGCATGGATGTTGGTGAATCACAATGTAATTACTTAATATTGGGCTTCTCAACTAGACCCTAAGATCTCCAAGCTGAGGACAGGACAAATATCACTCCTATCCTCTCCTGCTTTCTTAATGCTTGGCAAAGAGTAGATGTTTAATATCATCTGTTGAATGGATAAATGAAATGCAATAGTCTGCATTTTTATGTCAAAAGGGAGAGATTCGGTATAAAATTTTTCTGGAAGCATAAAATTTGATGAAAATCCTGTTGTTTGTGGAATAGAAAGTTTAGAGCCTTTGGTTTCTGAAGGTTAAATTAAATATAACACAGAGATTGGGAGTTGGTGCTACCATTAGTATAAACAGTCAGGAGAAAGGTTTGTCTTGAGTCCATAGGAGAAGAATTTAAGTTAAGGAGGTATCAAATTGAGAAATGCAAAGTATCATATATTACAAACTGTTAGATCAGTAGTTCAAAATGCACTCCTGGATGCCTGAAGAGAGAGCTACCCTTTAAATGATAGATTTTTGGAACTCCAATTGCATACAACTATGATAGATAGAAAGATAGGGATTCAATTCAATTCAATTCAGTCGCTCAGTCATATCCGACACTTTGCGACCCCATGAACCGTAGCACTCCAGGCCTCCCTGTCCAGTACCAACTCCTGGAATCCACCACACCCGTGTCCATTGAGTTGGTGATGCCATCCAGCCATCTCATCTTCTATCATCCCTTTCTCCTCCTGCCCTCAATCTTTCCCAGCATCAGGGTCTTTTCCAATGAATCAACTCTTTGCATCAGGTGGCCAAAGTATTGGAGTTTCAGCTTCGGCATCAGTCCTTCCAAAGAACACCCAGGACTGATGTTCTTTAGGATGGACTGGTTGGATCTCCTTGCAGCCCAAAGGACTCTCAAGAGTCTTCTCCAACACCACTGTTCAAAAGCATCAATTCTTTGGCACTCAGCTTTCTTTATAGTCCAACTCTCTCATCCATACATGACCACAGGAAAAACCATAGCCTTGACTAGATGGACCTTAGTTGGGAAAGTAATGTCTCTGCTTTTGAATATGCTATCTAGGCTGGTCATAACTTTCCTTCCAAGGAGTAAGAGTCTTATAATTTCATAGCTGCAATCACCATCTGCACTGATTTTAGAACCAGAAAAATAAAGTCTGACACTGTTTCCAGTTTCCCCATATTATTGCCATGAAGTGATGGGACCAGATGCCATGATCTTCGTTTCTGAATGTTGAGCTTTAAGCCAAATTTTTCACTCTCCACTTTCACTTTCATCAAGAGCCTCTTTAGTTCTTCTTTACTTTCTGCCATAAGGGTGGTGTTATCTGCATATCTGAGGTTATTGATATTTCTCCTGACAATCTTGATTCCAACTTGTGCTTCTTCCAGCCCAGCGTTTCTCATGATGTACTCTGCATATAATTTAACTAAGCAGGGTGACAATATACAGCCTTGACGTACTCCTTTTCCTATTTGGAACCAGCCTGTTGTTCCATGTCCAGTTCTAACTGTTGCTTCCTGAGCTGCATATAGGTTTCTCAAGAGGCAGATCAGGTGGTCTGGTATTCCCATCTCTTTCAGAATTTTCCACAGTTTACTGTGATCCACACAGTCAAAGGTTTTGGGCATAGTCAATAAAGCAGAAATAGATGTTTTTCTGGAAGTCTCTTGCTTTTTCAATGATCCAGCGGATGTTGGCAATTGATCTCTGGTTCTTCTGCCTTTTCTAAAAATAGCTTGATTATCTGGAAGTTCACAGTTCATGTACACTAAAAGATGAACTCTCCAGGTCGGTAGATAGGGATAGAGATCCAGAAATTATAAACTCAGATTTAGAGGTTGGTATAGGTCTAAATATAGATTTCCATTGATTTAGCTACATATCCCATCACTTCATGGCAAATAGATGGGGAAACAGTGGAAACAGTGAGAGACTTTATTTTTGAGGCCTCCAAAATCACTGCAGATGGTGATTGCAGCCATGAAATTAAAAGACGCTTAATCCTTGGAAGGAAAGTTATGACCAAACTAGACAGAATATTAAAAAGCAGAGACATTACTTTGCCAACAAATGTCTATCTAGTGAAAGCTATGGTTTCTTTAGTAGTCATGTGTGGATGTGAGATTTGGATCATAAGGAAAGCTGAGCACTGAAGAATTGATGCTTTTGAACTGTGGTGTTGGAGAAGACTCTTGAGAGTCCCTTGGACTGTAAGGAGATCCAACCAGTCCATCCTAAAGGACATCAGTCCTGGGTGTTCTTTGGAAGGACTGATGCTGAAGCTGAAACTCCAGTATGTTGGCCACCTGATGCGAAGGGCTGACTCATTGGAAAAGACCCTGATGCTGGGAAAGATTGAGGGCAGGAGGAGAAGGGGATGACAAAGGATGAGTTGGCTGGATGGCATCACTGACTCAGTGGATGTGAGTCTGAGTAAACTACGGGAGTTGGTGATGGACAGTGAGGCCTGGCCTGCTGCAGTCCATGGGGATGCAAAGAGTCAGACACGACTGAGTGACTGAACTGATCCATTTTAAATGTTTAAACACTTCAAATCCACATGCTCAGTCAGTTCAGTTCCATTCATTCACTCAGTCGTGTCCGACCCTTTGCAACCCTATGAATCACAGCACGCCACACCTCCCTGTCCATCACCAACTCCCGGAGTTTACTCAGACTCACGTCCATCAAGTCAGTGATGCCATCCAGCCATCTCATCCTCTGTCGTCCCCTTCTCCTTCTGCCCCCAGTCCCTCCCAGCGTCAGAGTAATGAGTCAATTCTTCGCATGAGGTGGCCAAAGTACTAGAGTTTCAGCTTCAGCATCATTCCCTCCAAAGAAATCCCAGGGCTGATCTAAGAGGTAATAATTAAAACTGATGGAATGAATAAAATTTCTAAATAATAGAAATTATTTGGAATACAATTTATAGTAAAGCCTAATGTTATGATTAAAATAACATAATAATTTAATAAACTATTTTAATATGTGTAAGTAAAAAATGGTATAAAGAACATGCAAGTATCTTATAATCTTATAGAATTAAACACATTTTCCCTATTTTATGAAGTGATTTTTTGTTGTTGTTGTTCTTACCTAAGTCTAAACTAAAAAGTTAATATGATGGAGAAAAACAGAAACTAATTTTTCCTGACAGTGGCAGTTGATATTTTAAATCACCAGCTTTTGATTTATTGATTCAGGTTCACTCAAATTGTTTTGAGCTCATCCTATTAATGAAAGATTAATTGTTTAAGAACACAAATGGCAACGTATATGACTTTTTCATTTCTTTTTTTCCCCTTTATTTAGGAAGTGTCCTTATCAAATAATTTCTTGCAGAAGAGCAGCTCCAACAAGCTAGTGATTATTTTTGCTTTCTACAATAAATTATACTATAAAATGTCACCTCAGGACATAAAAGAGGACTTTAATAACAGTAAACATGCTCCTGTTCTGGATTAGAATATTTACTACTTAAAATTGTTATGTCCACACCAATCAATCTGTGAAGGAAATTCAACTGAAATCAAATTTCTAAAAATGTTTTCCCATTGTTTAACTAGTCAAAATAGTCCTAAAGGTTTGTAAAATAAAAATATTAACATCTTAAGTTGAAATATAAAGGAAAAAGGGACTTGCCCTCTCTTAATTTAGACCATGTACTTACTAAAGTATTATTACATGAATAAAGGAATGAATCAGTTAATTAAAAGAAAAGCCAGGAGAGTTGCAAGATTCTTGGTAAGACCCTTCTGATACAGAGTGCAAAGGGAAGGCCTAAAGATCATGATGTGATATAGAGAAAAATCGTATGGCAATATAGTTCCCACACCAAACATGGGGTATGTAGATAAACGTAAAAGTAGTGGACCTGCGAGGGCAACCACAATAATATTAAACCTCAAACCCAACCCAATTCCCAAAAAAACTTAAAGCAAAGCCCATAAAAAAGGCAAAGGAGATAGAAAGGCATTCTGCCTAATTATTAGGTATAAGATCTATTTACCTTAGTCACTACTGTCCCATTCTAGAGGTCTCCATTTAAAGAACAAAGATTATAAAGCACATGAAAAGACAAAGCAAGAAACAAAACCAACTGAAAAACCCAATAACATACTGCCAAGAGACAAAGTGATCAACTAAACACTCTCATGTCTTATACAAATATTAAGACTCTGACAAGAAATTTAAAATGAAAGATTAAGAGTTTAAGAACAAAAATAGAAAAGTACTTGAGACAAGATCAGATGGGAAATTTTAGCAGACATAACACAACTACATGAAATTATGATTTTTCTTAGGGTAAATGAACAGTAATGGAATTGTTGGGTCACATGACCTTTTTATATGTACCCCAGTGTTCATTGAAACACTATTTACAATAGCCATGGCAGAAAGCAACTTAAATGTCCACTGACAAATGAATGGATAAAGAAGACATGGTACATATATACAATAGAATATTACCCAGCCATTAGAAGAAACAAAATCAGGTCATTTGTAGTGATGCGGATGAACTTCACATCATAAAGGAAATATTTGAAAAAACAAAGAGGAAGAATTCTAAAAAAAAATATAGCCAGATAGATCCAAGAACCTTTAAGTTAAGCAAGCAAGCAAACAAGTTATATGATTTTTGTAAGTTTTATCACTTTGGTATCAGATACATACAATTTTTTTTAGGCTTATATACAACTTCTTACCCTTTTAATGCTGTGACTAAGAATATGCAGATTTCACTTCCCAGACTCCCTTGATACCCGCTTCTTATTAGCTACCACCAATGAGAGGCATTGATGGGAGATCAGATAGCAGTAGCATGAGGGAAGCCACTTTCTTCGTCTCTATTTTGGCTGGCAGCATTTCTAGATGTGTGCATCTGCTAAGAATTTCTAGTTTCAATCACAAGATTTAACTTTTTTTGTTCCACCAAAATGGTAGCTGCACTCTCATAATTCCAAAACTGGCCATGTGTCACCTCCTTCTATGAAAGCTCTCACAACTTGTCATGGGATGTCAACAGCCACTGGGTGTCACTGGTAGGGTTACAGGGGCCAGTTGGCTGCTACTTATCAAGATACTAACATCCAGGTTAATTTGTTGCGCCCTTCTCTCTCTCTCTGAACTTTCAACATGCAACTGATATTCTTTATAGTTGTTTCAGTTTTCCTGACAGAATACTGACTAAAAAAAAGAAAAATCCACAAAAGTATTAGGTAGTTTCCTGCTCTTGCTTGCTCAGTTGTATGTTGTTAAAACCAAATACATGGCTTCCCAAAGGGAGCAGTGGTCTGCCTACCAATGCAGGAGATGCAGGAATGATCCCTGGGTGGGAAAGATCCCCTTGGTAGGAAATGTCAACTCACTTCAGTATTCTTGTCTGGAAAATTCCATGGACAGAAGAGCCTGATAGGATACAGTCCATGGGATCGCAGAGTCAGACATGACTGAACAACTGAGCACTAAAGCCAAATTCAAATATAAGTGATTTCTGAGCAAAAAGCAAATGCTAAAATTAATCATAAATTGAATATGAGTGTGTGCTTCTGTTACAAGGGAGATGTGAGTTAAAATACTTAGTGTGGTACTAAAAGCATATTATCATTGTGTGTTTACAAAAAAGCATGTAGATCTCCACATCTCAGTTTGAGAAGGACTTCCAGACTTATTGGTGGGAAGTACCCTGTGATTCTAAGCCACCCTAAGCAAGTGCTGCAACCGGTGCACTAAGTGCAGCCTAGAGGATCTACCCCACGTCCGAGGTTAGGGGCAGAAGCCAGGAGGATCCCATGCCTGAAGAGCAGCAGCCAAGAGGATTTACCCCATGTCCGAGGTCAGGGCACTGGCCAACAGTGCCAGGCTGCAGTGGCACAGGAACGGCCGAGAGGAGCTACCCCATGTCCAAGGTCAGGGGCGGTGGCCGGGAGGAGCTACCCTGCAACCGAGGTCAGGGGCGGTGGCCAGGAGGAGCCACCCCACATCCAATGAGAAGTGGGCTCAGAAGGGCCTAGAGGAGCTATCCCACATTGAAGGTCATGAAGGGAGGTGGTGAAGAGATATCCTTTGTCCAAGGTAAGGAGCAGTGGCTGCGCTTTGCTGGAGTAGCTGTGAAGACATACCCCACGCCCAAGGTAAGAGAAACCCAAGTAAGATGGTAGGTGTTGCAAGAGGGCATCAGAGGGCAGATACACTAAAACCATGATCACGGAAAACTAGTCAATCTAATCACACTAGGACCACAGCCTTGTCTAACTCAATGAATCTAAACCATGCCTGCGGGGCAACCCAGATGGGCAGGTCATGGTGGAGAGGTCTGACAGAATGTGGTCCACTGGAGAAGGGAGTGGCAAGCCATTTCAGTATTCTTGCCTTGAGAACCCCATGAACAGTATGAAAAGGCAGAATGATAGGATACTGAAAGAGGAATCCCCAGGTCAGTAGGTGCCCAACATACTACTGGAGATCAGTGGAGAAATAACTCCAGAAAGAATGAAGGGATGGAGCCAAAGCAAAAACAATACCCCGCTATGGATGTGACTGGTGAGAGAAGCAAGGTCTGATGCTGTAAAGAGCAATATTGCATAGGAACCTGGAATGTCAGGTCCATGAATCAAGGGAAATTGGAAGTGGTCAAACAAGAGATGGCAAGAGTGAACGTCAACATTCTAGGAATCAGCGAACTAAAATGGACTGGAATGGGTGAATTTAACTCAGATGACCATTATATCTACTACTGCAGGCAGGAATCCCTCAGAAGAAATGGAGTAGCCATCATGGTCAACAAAAGAGTCTGAAATGCAGTACTTGGATGCTGTCTCAAAAATGACATAATGGCCTCTGTTCGTTTCCAAGGCAAACCATTCAATATCACAGTAATTCAAGTCTATGTCCCAACCAGTAACGCTGAAGAAGCTGAAGTTGAACTGTTCTATGAAGACCTACAAGACCTTTTAGAACTAACACCCAAAAAATGATGTCCTTTTCATTATAGGGGGTTGGAATGCAAAAGTAGGAAGTCACGAAACACCTGGAGTAACAGGCAAATTTGGCCTTGGTATGCAGAATGAAGCAGGGCAAAGACTAATAGCGTATTGCCAGGAAAATGCACGGGTCATAGCAAACACCCTCTTCCAACAACACAAGAGAAGACTACACATGGACATCACCAGATGGTCAACAATGAAATCAGATTGATTATATTCTTTGCAGCCAAAGATGGAGAAGCTCTGTACAGTCAACAAAAACAAGACTAGGAGATGACTGTGGCTCAGATCATGAACTCCTTATTACCAAATTCAGACTCAAATTGAAGAAAGTAGGGAAAACTGCTAGACCATTCAGGTATGACCTCAATCAAATCCCTTATGATTATACAGTAGAAGTGAGAAATAGATTTAAGGGCCTAGATCTGATAGATAGAGTGCCTGATGAACTATGGAATGAGGTTCGTGACATTGTACAAGAGACAGGGATCAAGACCATCCCCATGGAAAAGAAATGCAAAAAGGCAAAATGGCTCTCTGGGGAGGGCTTACAAATAGCTGTGAAAAGAAGAGAAGCAAAAAACAAAGGGGAAAAGGAAAGATATATGAATCTGAATGCAGAGTTCCAAAGAATAGCAAGAAGAGATAAGAAAGCTTTCTTTAGTGATCAATGCAAAGAAATAGAGGAAAACAACAGAATGGGAAACACTAGAGATCTCTTCAAGAAAATTAGAGATACCAAGGGAACATTTCATGCAAAGATGGGCTCAATAAAGGACAGAAATGGTCTGGACCTAACAGAAGCAGAAGATATTAAGAAGAGGTGGCAAGAATACACAGAAAAACTGTACAAAAAGGTCTTCATGACCCGGATAATCACGATGGTGTGATCACTCATCTAGAGCCAGACATCCTGGAATGGGAAGTCAAGTGGGCCTTAGAAAGCATCACTACGAACAAAGGTAGTGGAGGTGATGGCATTCCAATTGAGCTATTTCAAATCCTGAAAGATGATGCTGTGAAAGTGCTGAACTCAATATGCCAGCAAATTTGAAAAACTCAGCAGTTTTTCCAGGCCACAGGACTGGAAAAGGTCAGTTTTCATTCCAATTCCAAAGAAAGGCAATGCGAAAGAATGCTCAAACTACCACACAATTGCACTCATCTCACATGCTAGTGAAGTAATGCTCAAAACTCTCCAAGCTAGGCTTCAGCAATATGTGACCCATGAAATTCCTGATGTTCAAGCTGGGTTTAGAAAAGGCAGAGGAACCAAAGATCAAATTGCCAACATCTGCTGAATCATGGAAAAAGCAAGAGAGTTCCAGAAAAACATCTATTTCACCTTCGTTGACTATGCCAAAGCATTTGACTGTATGGATCACAATAAACTGTGAAAAATTCTGAAAGAGATGGGAATACCAAGCCACCTGACCTGCCTCTTGAGAAATCTGTATGCAAGTCATGAAGCAACAGTTAGAACTGAACATGGAACAACAGACTGGTTTCAAATAGGAAAAGGAGTACGTCAAGGCTGTATATTGTCACCCTGCTTATTTAACTTATATGCAGAGTACATCATGAAAAATGCTGGACTGGAAGAAACACAAGCTGGTTTCAAGATTGCTGGGAGAAATATCAATAAGCTCAGATATGCAGATGACACCACCCTTATGGCAGAAAGTGAAGAGGAACTAAAAAGCCTCTTGATGAAATTAAAAGAGGAGAGTGAAAAATTTGGCTTAAAGCTCAACATTCAGAAACGAAGATCATGGCATCTGGTCCCATCACTTCATGGGAAATAGATGGGGAAACAGTGGAAACAGTGTCAGACTTTATGTTTTGGGGCTCCCAAATCACTACAGATGGTGATTGTAGCCATGAAATTAAAAGACCCTTACTCCTTGGAAGAAAAGTTATGACCAACCTAGATAGTATATTCAAAAGCAGAGACATTACTTTGCCTACTAAGGTCCATCTAGTCAATGCTAGAACCCTGTGATAAGCCTTTAGATATTCATACCAGGGGAAATTGGTGGAGGGGGGAAGTCAACTAATTCTAATTGAGTTTTTTTATTTTTACTAGAGTTTCATGCATATTTGATTTAATTGTACCACTCTCTCACATATAAAGAATTATATTCTAATCCTCTTTTGTAGACTTTAATATAATTAAGTGTGTCTCTTCAATGTAACTAGATTCTGCATGACTTCAAATTTCATGTTGCTTCTATTATAACATTGATTTTTGATTAGTTCTATAGCTCTTCTGGCTTTGGATGAACCATTCTGCAGACAAGTAATGTCAAAGATTGTAGAAAACACACACAATAAGATAAAAGGTCTAAAACTGCTCTTTAAACATGGTGAACATGAGTTCCATGTAGCTATTTAGATTTAAAGTGAATTAAATTTGTGTTTGTCTGTGTACATGCTCAGTCATGTCTGACTCTTTGTGACTCCATGGACTGTAGTCTGCCAAGCTCCTTTGTCCATGGAATTTTCCAGGCAAGAATAGAGGAGCAGGTTAACATTCCCTCCTCCAGGGGTCTTCCTAACTCAAGGATGGAACCCTTGAGTCTCCTGCATTGGCAGGCGGATTTGTTCCCACGGATCCACCTAGGAAACCCTAATTAGATTTAGGAAATATGAAAAACTTAGATTCTGATTAGTACTAGTCACATTTCAGGTATTCAGTCGGTACATGTGGCTCTTGACTACCACATTGACTAACAGTACAGTTATACATTTTTTTTCCCATCATCAGAAAATGCTATTGAATAACATTGATTTAGAATATAAGGCACTCAAGGAAAAAATGCAAATACGTCCTGTGTACTTTTTAATGAATTCTACATCAGTTCCAGTGTCGTTCTTCAATACATTTCAAGGGCATGTGACAGAATTTCTAAAATTAATTTTCAAGTGATAAAGTAAAAATAATAAGCTTCTAAGGCCAGATGCCCTCAAAACCTAAAATCCAATATTTCATGAAGTTTTCTTGAACGTATTGACAAATAAACAGATAGAGTAGTCAGGATTCAGATACTATTTCTCACATTGGAAACAATAAATAAAATGCAGAAGAAGGTGAACACATACAAGAAATTATTGTCTAGAATCGGTAAAACATGAAATAGTAATCATTGCCTTAAAGACATAGGAATAAATCATTTAAATCACTTTGATTCCAGAGTAAGAAAACTGTTCTTAAGAATGTTAAAAGTCACCTTCAATCCTAGTAGGTTGGTATCATGCTTAGAATAATCACATTGAAGAATGCTTTTAAAAGACAGATAAACAGTGCTGCGATGAACATTGGGGTACACGTGTCTCTTTCAGTTCTGGTTTCCTTGGTGTGTATCCCCAGCAGTGGGATTGCTGGGTCATAAGGCAATTCTATTGCCAGGTTTTTAAGGAATCTCCACATTTTTCTCCATAGTGGCTGTACTAGTTTTCATTCCCACCAACAGTGTAAGAGGGTTCCCTTTTCTCCACACCCTCTCCAGCATTTATTGCTTGTAGACTTTTGGAACGCAGCCATTCTGACTGGCATGAAATGGTACCTCATTGTGGTTTTGATTTGCATTTCTCTGATAATGAGTGATGTTGAGCATATTTTCATGTGTTTCTTTGCCATCTGTATGTCTTCTTTGGAGAAATGTCTATTTAGTTTTTTGGCTCATGTTTTGATTGGGTCATTTATTTTTCTGGAATTGAGCTGCAGTTGCTTGTATATTTTTGAGATTAGTTGTTTGTCAGTTGCTTCATTTGCTATTATTTTCTCCCATTCTGAAGGCTGTCTTTTCACCTTGCTTATAGCTTCCTTTGTTGTGCAAAAGCTTTTAATTTTAACTAGATCCCACTTATTTATTTTTGCTTTAATTTCCAATATTCTGGGAGGTGGGTCATAGAGGATCCTGCTGTGATATATGTCGGAGAGTGTTTTGCCTATGTTCTCCTCTAGGAGTTTTATAGTTTCTGGTCTTACGTTTAGATCTTTAACCCATTTTGAATTTATTTTTGTGTATGGTGTTAGAAAGTGTTATAATAGCCAGGACATGGAAGCAACCTAGACGTCCATCAGTAGATGAATGGATAAGAAAGCTGTGGTACATATACACAATGGAATATTACTCAGCCATTAAAAAGAATACATTTGAATCAGTTCTAATGAGGTGGATGAAACTGGAGCCTATTATACAGAGTGAAGTAAACCAGAAAGAAGAACACTAATGCAGTATACTAACACATATATTTGGATTTAGAAAGATGGTAAGGATAACCCTGTATGCAAGACAGCAAAAGAGACACAGATGTATAGAACAGTCTTTTGGACTCTGTGCGAGAGGGAGAGGGTGGGATGATTTGGAAGAATGGCATTGAAACAGGAATAATTTCATATATGAAACGAATCACCAGTCCAAGTTTGATGAATGATACTGGATGCTTGGGGCTGGTGCACTGAGATGATCCAGAGGGATGGTATGGGGAAGGAGGAGGGAGGGGGGTTCAAGATGGGGAACACGTGTATACCTGTGGTGGATTCATGTTGATATATGGCAAAACCAATACAATATTGTAAAGTAATTAACCTCCAATTAAAATAAATAAATTAAAATAAATAAATGAATAAAAGACAGATAAATTCTTACCATGAACAACTGAAAAACAGCTGCCACTTTTCTCTAGCAATAAGTATCAATACGTGGATTGACAGCAATATGAAAGATGAGAAAGTTATTAGTCATACCCAAGTTAATAATGGCAGCACCAGGAACTCCCTGGTGGTCTAGTGTTAAAGGGGCTTCCCAGGTGGTGCAGTGGTAAAGAACCCTCATGCCAATGCAGGAGGTACAGGAGATGTGTGTTCAATCCCTGGTTGGGGAAGACCCCTTGGAGGAGGAAATGACAACCTGCTGTAGTATTCTTGCCTGGATAATTCCATGGACAGAGGAGCCTGGCAGGCTACAGACCATGGAACCACAAAGTTTTGGCCATGGCTAAGCAACTGAGCATGCAGGAACAGAAGAGAACCAGTGGTTATAACTCCAGGCTTCTGTTGCAGGAAACATGGGCTCCATCCCTGTTCAGAGATATGATCCCACAAGAGGTATGGCCAAAATATTAATAGTATTAATGGCAGCGCCAAGGGAGGCAGGATGACCACTGCCATCCACACAGTGTGAAGCAAGTGACACTTGATTCCACCTTGAGGGGAGGAGTTCCACCTTGTGGAATATAGCAAAAAGCATAATAATGACTACCAGCAGTCTCAGGATGGTGACCCCACCACAAGGCTTGCAGGTTCAGAGGCTGCCATAACAAAACAGAATTCACACAGTACTGGGTGGGACAATACTTTACTCAGAGAAAAGGCAGAGCAAGATAAACATCTATAGTGAGTTTGGTCCCTCATGGCCAAAAAGTTCCATCCTTCAAGCCAATTCAGGGAGTTGGTCTCAACACACCATTCATGGGCTGCAGGCAAACGGTAACTGTCAGCAACAGATAGATATAGCAGTGGAGTTAGCCCCATGCCATCATAACACAGGCAGAACAAAGACATACACATCAACTGTGATACAGAAAAAAGATGATAATCCCAAACAAGGTAAAATGCCCAGCACAAGCTCTGAAGACTCTTTATATCCACTTAAGAGAATGTTCCAGAGTGGTAGCACAATCTTATGCAATCATACAAGAGTGCCAGGCTCTGTATACTGCCTTTCTCACACACAATCTCGAGTTGCCTGCTTTTCTTCTTTTCCTTAGTTTCTGTATGTGTTTTAGGAAGATAATGCCATATATATATATATCTTAGATTATATGTCTGTGGTGTGTGTGTGTGTGAGAGAGAGAGAGAGAAATCACTTCAGTTGTATCTGACTCTTTGTGACCCTATGGACTCTAGCCAGCCAGCCTCCTTTAGCCATGGGATTCTCCAGGCAAGAATACTGTAGTGGGTTGCCAGCCCTCCTCCAGGATTTTCCTGACCCAGGGGTCAAACCAAGTCTCTTATATCTCCTGCACTGGCAGGTGGATTCTTTACCACTAGCATTAGCTGCTAAGCCGCTTCAGGTGCACCCAACTCTTTGCAACTCTATGAACTGTAACTTGCCAGAATCCTCTGCCCATAGGATTTCCCAGGCAAGAATAATGGACTGGGTTGTCATTTTCCTCTTCCAGGGGATTTTCCTGATCCAGGAATCGAACCAACTTCTCCTGCAGCTCTTGCACTGCAGGCAGATTCTTTACTGCTGAGCCACTGGGGAAGTGTATACACACACACACACACACACACACACACACACACACAGTACAATAAACTCAAATTTTTCAAACCAAGTGATGCCATTTTAAAACAAGCTTTTGTTATGAGTTCAAAGTTTCAATTGGGCAGTTTCTTGTTAAGAATATAAATGTATCAAAAGTAAGGTGGCAATTGAACCTACTCATCACTGACTAATATGTTTACTTTCCTGATTCTTGTCATCCATTGGCAACTTTCTTCCTAGACTAAACCTTCAGATGGATATTACTATCTCTATCATACAATAAGGAATCCTTGCTTTATAATAGTATATATGTACAAAAGACACATACATATCTCACTTCTAATTTCAGGCTCTTTCCAAAAAATTACTGACTCAGGGAAACTGCCTTCATAGATTTAACTACTTCTAGCTATCTCTTCAAATTTTACCAGAGGACCTTGATTATAATTTCCTACTGGAAAAAAAAATGTAGAAAGTTAATTAGCAGGTTTATTTGAGAGAAGCTAAAATCAAAGGAAAAATGAAACTATGATGAAGAAAGTGTACACAAAGCAGATTACTGACGTCAGTGGTAGACAGAAGAAAAAAAAGTAACAAATCTAGATAAATAAGATTGTATCTGATAGGTGAAAAATTTAAATGAAATAAATAAGAGCTTACATTTGGCAATCAATGCTATTTATAAAATGCAATATATGAACTGGTAAGTCTATAAAAAATTGGACAACAGCACTATTTAGAATAAAAATAAAAGTGGCCACTTGCAACTTTTATTTTGAGGATCTATAAAATGGAATTGAAAAGGGGGTTTCAAGCTACAAAAAACACCATCTAACTTTTATAATGTCCATTGCAATTTATGTTGGAGAGAAAATGGTACAGATTCTCTTACCTGATCAAGCTGGAGTTATAGTCACAGTACTCAGTGATGGGGGCCGGGTACGATGTGTGGAGAGAAGGGACAAATTTTGCCCAATATAAAAATACATTGCTTTTCATGGTTACAAGGTAAGATATTTTCCTATTAAATGGTATGGTATTTCAACATGAACTACCTCTTTATGACTTGTTATCAAGGAACACCACAGGAGTACAGTCTTATACACAAAAGGATGAAATAAATTTAGAGAGAAAATTAAATTCTCAGTAGTTTTTGGAGGAAAATGTAGATTTATCTGCTAAAAAAATGTATTACTTTTGTCTTGAAAAATTAAAACAAAATGATTATTCCTTGGAACCATCTCAAAATGAAATATAACATTTTGTAATCTTGAGACTTGTGTTCAATTTTGAAAACCACCCCAACAAGTCCTAAAACTTTGAGCAAATAACCCCTTTAATTCATTACAGCCTGTACTCCAATAGTAGTACCTTAGTGGTCTTTTGAGAAGTTTGTGTGATACAATGTTAAAAGACAGCAACAGCAAGTTTGAAAACTATAAATCATTTGTATATATATCATTATTATTTTCCATTGAAAAACCAGTAGTTGAGGATTACCTTACCTGACGTTTGAAGAATTGGCAAGATTTGCCAGCCAAAGACCCAAGGACCACATCTGGAGTCAATAAAAGCCAAGTTTCCTCAGCTTGCCACAACAAGGGATAGAGGAGGCATGTGGAGCGCACACACTGGGGAACTTTGGGCCATTTTGATAAGATAGAGTTGGGAAACTGAATAATTTTTTAAACAACAGGTTAATTGTATATATGTACCACATCTTCTTTATCCATTCCTCTGTCAGTGGACATTTCAGTTGCTTCCATGTCCTGGCTATTGTAAACAGTGCTGTAGCGGACACAGGTGCACATGTATCTTTTATAGTTATGGTTTTCTCCAGGTCTATATGTCAAGGAGTGGGATTGCTGGGTCCTCAATGGGAAGAAATTCCAAAACAAGAAGGGATATATGTATATGGAGAGATGCTTCACTTTGATGTACAGCAGAAACTGATATACAACATGTAAAGCAACTATACACCAATAAATTTTTTTTAAGTTTTATGTATAGTCTGCTGTTGCTGCTGAGTCTCTTTAGTCTACATATCACAAAATTCACCCTTTTAAGCACACAATTCAGTGATGTTTAGTATATTTAGCAAATTGTGCAACCATCGCTACTCTGCAATTTTAGATCGTCTTCATTACTCCAAAATGTATTAATAACTTAAAAACTATTAGCAGTCAGTCCCTACTTCCCAAGGTACTTAAACCCTGGCAACCATAAATTTGCTTCTGTCTTTATGGATCTACCTATTCTATTCATTTCATGTCAATGTTATCAAACAATATGTGAACTTTTTCTAACTAGATTCTTTCAATTAATAACAGTTTCAAGGTCCATACATGTTATAGTATACTTCATTATATTTTACTGTGAATAATATTCTATTGAGTGGATAAATAACAGTTTGTTGATGTAAACTTGGGTTGTTTCCACTTCTCAGTTCAGTTCAGTTCAGTTGCTCAGTCATGTGCTACCCTTTACAACCCCATAGACTGCAGCACACCAGGCTTCCCTGTCCATGATCAACTCCCAGAGCTTGCTCAACCTCATGTCCATCAAGTCGGTGATACCATCCAGCTATATCATCCTCTGTCATCCCCTTCTTCTCCTGCCGTCAATCTTTCCCAGTATCAGGGTCTTTCCTAACGAGTCAGTTCTTCACTTCAGGCGGCCAAAGTATTGGAGCTTCAGCATCAGTCCTTCCAATGAATAGTCAAGATATCCTTGCAGTCCAAGGGACTCTCAGGAGTCTTCTCCAACACCACAGTTCAAAAGCATCAATTCCTCAGTGCTCAGCTTTCTTTATGATCCAACCCTCATATCCAGACACGACTACTGGTAAAACCATAGCATTGACTATACAGACCATTGTCAGCAATGTGATACCTCTACTTTTTAATATGCTGTCTAGGTTTGTCATAACTTTTGTTCCAAGGAGCAAGTGTATTTTAATTTCATGACTGCACTCACCATCTGCAGTGATTTTGGAGCCCAAGAAAATAAAGTATGTCACTGTTTCCATTGTTTCACCATCTATTTGCCCTGAAGTGATGGGTCCAGATGCCATGATCTTAGTTTTTTGAATGCTGAGTTTTAAGCCAACTTTTTCACTCTCCTCTTTCACTTTCATCAGGAGATGTTTTAGTTCCTCTTTGCTTTATACAACAAGGGTGGTGTCATCTGTATATCTGAGGTTTTTGATATTTCTCTCTGCAATCTTGTGCTTCACCCAGCCTGGCATTTTTCATGAGGTACACTGCATATAAGTTAAATAAACAGGGTAACAAATACAGCCTTGACTTACTCCTTTCCCAATTTGGAATCATTCAGTGTTCCACGTCCACTTCTCTAACTGTTGTTTCTTGACCTGCATACTGATTTCTCAGGAGGAAGGTAAGGTGATCTTGTATTCCCATCTCTTGAAGAATTTTCCATAGTTTGTTGTGATCCACACAGGCAAAGTCTTTAGCGTATTCAATGAAGAAACAGCAGATATTTTTCTGGAACTCTCTTGCTTTTTCTGTGGTCCAACGGGTGTTGGCAATTTGATCTCTGGTTTCTCTGCCTTTTCTAAATCCAGTTTGAACATCTGGAAGTTCTTGGTTCACGTACTGTTGAAGCCTAGCTTGGAGAATTTTGAGCACTACTTTGCTTGTATGCGAGATGAGTGCAATTGTGAGGTACTTTGAACACTCTTTGGCATTGCCTTTCTTTGGGATTGTAATGTAAACTGACCTTTTCCATTCCTGTGGCCACCGCAGAGCTTCCCCTCCTATGCTTTAACAAATACTGTTGCTATTTAACAATCATGTACAATTTTTTTTGTGTGGACATGTCTTCAGTTTTGTGTGTATATGTTTGGACATGTTTTCAGTTTTCCTGAATGAATATCTAGGAGTAGAATTGTAGGTCATATGATAACTCTATGTTTAACATTTTGAGGATTTGCCAAATAGTGAATCATCAGGTTTTCAGTTATCATGCATGTTATATTTCTATTTCAAAAGTAGCTTGTCTTTTAAAGAGTCAGAAAGAGTACCATTTCATAGGTTCTTTTTGAAAAAATGGCCATATGTTCTGAACTATGAAAATTTCTCTGTCAGTAATTTAAGAAAATATGACATTAATTTATTGAAAAAGTTTTCTTACAAAATACTTTCCTCAAATGAATAAATACAATATATGAAACTGAGAAGGTCTCTTAAAAAATATGTGACATATAGACTTTCAAATTAATGAACAATACATCCCCTTGACAGGTAATATGACTCAACAGTCTGCCCTGAAGTCTTGTTAGCATATGCCCAGAAGTTTTTATCTGTGAAAAATACTAAAACATGGAATGATTTTCAGTAGTCATCATAGTAAGTTCAGTTTTTCTTTCTCAGAAAAAATCAGTGTGTGATATTAAGGACTTATATGTTTGGGAAGCCTGAAATGACTAGAATGGACATTTAGCAACTTATCCAATGCATCCTAAATCATTACTTCTGTTTGGAAGTTAACTTATCTTTCCAAATGCCCAGGTTAATATCCAGCCATCTTCACATTAAGAAGAATTGGGAGGTCGGTATGACAACTGATGAAATATACAAGAAGCAAAGCTGATTCAGCAGAACACTGATTGGACAAAGGTTATTGAAAATTGCTTTCCATGGCAATGTTTTCCAAACCAAGCTATTTCTTTAACCTGTAAGCCAGTGTACCTTAGTATATGTATTGCCAATCTGTAGCATAACTAAAACACCAATTAAGCCTTACCATCTCTCATTATTGTATTTTGTAAATAGGTGGCAGCAACAAAGAAGTTATTTGCTAAAACAAGATCTGTTATATTCACCCTTGCCCTCATTTGACCCATATTGCTAACACAATTCTCCTCTCTTTGTTGCCATTTCTTTCATTACACTGTAATTTGATTTAAGCAGGTTCAGTCCCTAGGTTGGGAAGATCCTCTGGAGGATTGCACGGATATCCACTCCAGTATTCTAGACTGGTGAATCTCATGGACAGAGGAGCCTGGTGGGCTATGGTTCATGGGGTCGCAATAGCATGCACACACATACTTGTATCTCATGGTCAAACTGAAGTTCATCACAGTTTATTAGGAATTCTATTAGGCATTACCGCTCTCTCAAGCACTCTTTCTTTTGAACATCTATATATGTTTGATGATGTCTCTCATTTGCTATTTACCAAACAGTGCCAGATAACATTCCATGAACTGTCATTTGATAGTTAAATTTTGTTTATGTGAGCATATAAATTGACACTGAATTCAAAATAAAATTATAAAATGCAAGGAGTTAGAGCCTGTGTTTATTTTTTGTGGTCATATGTTCAATATGAGAAAATTAAGGTCTAGATATATAAATTATTCTGGTTGTAGCACTGAGACTGGAAGAAAAGGAGCAAATGTGGATGTAGGAAAGACCAAATGGAGGTTAATTTATACGATTGTCAATAAATCTTATATCAACAGATTATATATCTAAGATTAATATAAATTCTGGACTAACTAAAGAATTAAATGCAAATGGAACCATAAGAAAAACATGTTAAAGTGTATTCAAGCTAGGTAAATGCACTAAGATACAACATAAATTCCCAGAAAATTTGAGCACCACTTAAAAAACAAAAGCCTAATAAAACACTCTAAATGTAACCATAAAACTTAAATAGGATGACACATTCAAAATGAAAATGTTAATATCCCTGATGAATGGAAAACTTAAAAAATCTACAGTAAAAATACTAAATATCATTAGAGAAAAATTGTCAAAGAATGTGAACAAATGTTATACAATAAAAATATAAATGGCTAATTAACATGTGAAAACATTCAATATCACATATATTAATATTTTTTAAAAAATCATGTTAATATACCAATACTTTACTGATGGGAATAAATTAGTACTAATTGCATGGAAGTTGATTTAGCAAAATCTAACAGAAACCTTCAAAATATTGATATCTTTCCACCCAGTAAATCTACTTCTATGAATTTCTTCTGAGGAAATAGCAGAAATGTGTACAACATTTTAGGATAATAATATTCATATAAGTATTTTTAATCATGGTGGCTTCCCTGGTGGCTTAGCAGTAAAGAATCTCTTTGCCAATACAGGAGACATGGGTTTGGTCTCTGGGTCAAAAGATCCCCTGGAGAAGGAAATGGCTACTCACTCCAGTATTCTTGCCTGGGAAATCCCATAGTAGAGGAGCCTGGTGGGCTTGAAAAGAGTCAAGCATGACTTAGCAACTAAACAGCAATAACATTCTTAATCATAAACAAAAATGTGAAATTTCACTAGTATAAGATCCACAAAACAATCAGTGTATCCATGTGATGGAATGTTACATGTCAGTATAATCATAGTTGAGAGAAATATTTAATGATATGGAAAAATAGGAAATATGAAAAAAATATTGATAATTCAAAATTATAGAGAATATTATCCCAACTGAGTATATGTACTATATTGACAGTGACTTTATTTTTATATTAATCTCTATACTTCTCCTTGTTTCCTAAAACCATTAAATTTAACCTGTTACTTTCATTATGAGGAGTTCAAAAATGTTGATTTGATAGATGAAATCAGTTTTTGTAAATTTATTTTTTTAAATTTTACTTTATTTTACTTTACAATATTGTATTGGTTTTGCCATACATCAACATGAATCTGCCACGGGTGTGCACGTGTCCCCAATCCTGAACACCCCTCCCACCTCCCTCCCCATACCATCTCTCTGGGTGATCCCATTGCACCAGCCCCAAGCATGCTGTATCCTGCATCGAACCTACACTGGCAATTCATTTCTTATATGATATTATACATGTTTCAATGCCTTTCTCCCAAATCATCCCACCCTCTCCCTCTCTCACAGAGTCCAAAAGACTGTTCTATACATCTGTGTCTCTTTTGCTGTCTCGCATACAGGGTTATCGTTACCATCTTTCTAAATCCCATATATATGCGTTCAGTTCAGTTCAGTTCAGTTCAGTTCAGTCGTTCAGTCATATCCGACCCTTTGCAACCCCATGAATCGTAGCACGCAAGGCCTCCCTGTCCATCACCAACTCCTGGAGTACACTCAAACTCACGACATCCAATCGGTGATGCCATCCAGCCATCTCATCCTCTTTCGTCCCCTTCTCATCCTGCCCCCAATCCCTCCCAGCATCACAGTCTTTTCCAATGAGTCAACTCTTCTCATGAGGTGGCCAAAGTACTGGAGTTTCAGCTTTAGCATCATTCCTTCCAAAGAAATCCCAGGGCTGATTTCCTTCAGAATGGACTGGTTGGATCTCCTTGCAGTCCAAGGGACTCTCAAGAGTCTTCTCCAACACCACACTTCAAAAGCATCAATTCTTCAGTGCTCAGCCTTCTTCACAGTCCAACTCTCACATCCATACATGACCACAGGAAAAAACATAGCCTTGACTACATGGACCTTAGTTGGCAAAGTAATGTCTCTGCTTTTGAATATGCTATCTAGGTTGGTCATCACTTTTCTTCCAAGGAGTAAGTGTCTTTTAATTTCATGGCTGCAATCACCATCTGCAGTGATTTTGGAACCCAGAAAAATAAAGTCTGACACTGTTTCCACTGTTACCCCATCTATTTTCCATGAAATGGTGGGACCAGATGCCATGATCTTTGTTTTCTGAATGTTGAGCTTTAAGCCAACTTTTTCACTCTCCACTTTCACTTACCTCAAGAGGCTTTTTAGTTCCTCTTCCTTTCTGCCATAAGGGTGGTGTCATCTGCATATGTGAGGTTATTGATATTTCTCTTGGCAATCTTAATTCCAGCTTACTCCAGTCCAGCATTTCTCATGATGTACTCTGCATATAAGTTAAAGAAGCAGGGTGACAATATACAGCCTTGACGTACTCCTTTTCCTGTGTGTTAGTATACTGTATTGCTGTTTTTTTGTTTTTGTTTTTTTTTTTCTGGCTTACTTCACTCTGTATAATAGGCTCCAGTTTCATCCACCTCATTTGAACTGATTCAAATGTATTCTTTTTAATGTCTGAGTAATACTCCATTGTGTATATGTGCCACAGTTTTCTTATCCATTCTTCTGCTGATGGACATCTAGGTTGCTTTCATGTCCTGCCTATTACAAACAGTGCTGTGATGAACATTGGGGTACATGTGTCTCTTTCAATTCTGGTATCCTCGGTGTGTATGCCCAGCAGTGGGATTGCTGGGTCATAAGGCAGTTCTATTGCCAGGTTTTTAAGGAATCTCCACACTTTCCTCCATAGTGGCTGTACTAGTTTTCATTCCCACCAACAGTGTAAGAGGGTTCACTTTTCTCCACACCCTCTCCAGCATTTATTGCTTGGATTGTAGCCATTCTGACTGGTGTGAAATAGTACCTCATTGTGGTTTTGATTTGCATTTCTCTGATAATTAGTGATGTTGAGCATCTTTTCATGTGTTTGTTAGCCACCTGTGTGTCTACTTTGAAGAAATGTCTATTTATTTCTTTGTCCCATTTTTTGATTGGGTCATTTATTTTTCTGGAATTTAGCTGCAGGAGTTGCTTATATATCTTTGAGATTAGTTGTTTGTCAGTTGCTTATTTGCTATAATTTTCTCCCATTCTGAAAGCTGTCTTTTCACCTTGCTTATAGTTTCCTTTGTTGTGCAGAAGCTTTTAATTTTAATTAGATCCCATTTATTTATTTCTGCTTTTATTTCCAGTATTATGGGAGGTGGGTCATAGAGGACCCTGCTGTGATTTACGCCAGAGAGAGTTTTGCCTATATTCTCCTCTAGGAGTTTTATAGTTTCTCGTCTTACATTTAGATCTTTAATCCATTTTGAGTTTATTTTTGTGTATGGTGTTAGAAAGTGTTCTAGTTTCATTCTTTTACAAGTGGTTGACGAGTTTTCCCAGCACCACTTGTTAAAGAGATTGTTTTTAATCCATTGTATATTCTTGCCTCTTGTCGAAGATAAGGTGTCCATAAGCATGTGGATTTATCTCTGGGCTTTTTATTTTGTTCCATTGATCTATATTTCTGTCTTTATTCCAGTACCATACTGTCTTGATGACTGTGGCTTTGTAGTAGAGCCTGAAGTCAGGCAGTTGATTCCTCCAGTTCCATTCTTCTTTCTCAAGATTGCTTTGGCTATTCAAGGTTTTCTGTATTTCTATACAAATTGTGAAATTATTTGTTCTAGCTCTGTGAAAAATACTGCTGGTAGCTGGATAGGGATTGCATTGAATCTATAGATTGCTTTGGGTAGTATACTCATTTTCACTATATTGATTCTTCCGATCCATGAACATGGTATATTTCTCCATCTATTAGTGTCCTCTTTGATTTCTTTCACCAGTGTTTTATAGTTTTCTATATATAGGTCTTTAGTTTCTTTAGGTAGATATAAAATAGACCAGTTAGACCTAATTGATATCTATAGTACGTTTCACCCCAAAACAATAAATTTCACTTTTTCTCAAGTGCTCACAGAACCTTGTCCAGGATAGATCACAACCTGGGCCATAAATCTAGCCTTGGGAAATTAGAAAAAAAACAAAATTGAAATTATCCCAAGCATCTTTTCTGACCATAATGCAGTAAGATTAAATCTCAATTATAGGAGAAAAACTATTAAAAATTTCAACATATGGAGGCTGAACAACATGCTTCTGAATAACCAACAAATCACAAAAGAAATCAAAATATGCATAGAAACAAATGAAAATGAAAACACTCAAGCCAAAACCTGTGGGACACTGTAAAACAGTGCTAAGGGGAAAGTTCATAGCTATACAGGCATACCTCAAGAAACAAGAAAAAAGTCAAATAAATAACCTAACTGTACACCTAAAGCAACTAGAAAAGGAAGAAATGGAGAACCTCTGGGTTGGTAGAAGGAAAAAAAATCCTAAAAATTAGGACAGAAATAAATGCAAAAGAAACAAGAGAGACCATAGCAAAAATCAACAAAGCAAAAAGCTGGTTCTTTGAAAGGATAAGTAAAATTGACAAACTGTTAGCCAGACTCATCAAGAAACAAGGGGAGAAAAATCAAATTAATAAAATTAGAAATGAAAATGGAGAGATCACAACAGACAACACAGAAATACAAAGGAACATAAGAAACTACTATCAGCAATCATATGCCAAAAAAATGGACAACATGGAAGAAATGGACAAATTCTTAGAAAAGTACAACTTTCAAAACTGAACCAAGAAGAAATAGAAAATCTTAACAGACCCCTCACAAGCATGGAAATTGAAACTGTAATCAGAAATCTTCCAGCAAACAAAAGCCCAGGTCCAGACAGCTTCACAGCTGAATTCTACCAAAAATTTAGAGAAGAGCTAACATCTGTCCTGCTCAAACTCTTCCAGAAAATTGCATAGGAAGTTAAACTTCCAAACTCATTCTATGAGGCCACCATCACCCTAATACCAAAACCTGACAAAGATGCCATAAAAAAAGAAAACTACCGGCCAGTATCACTGATGAACATAGATGCAAAAATCCTTAACAAAATTCTAGCAACCAGAATCCAACAACACATCAAAAAGATCATACACCATGACCAAGTGGGCTTTATCCCAGGGATGCAAGGATTCTTCAATATCTGCAAATCAATCAATGTAATTCACCACATTAACAAAGTGAAAAATAAAAGCCATATGATTATCTCAATAGATGCAGAGAAAGCCTTTGACAAAATTCAACATCTATTTATGATACAAGCTCTCCAGAAAGCAGGAATAGAAGGAACATACCTCAACATAATAAAAGCTATATATGACAAACCCACAGCAAACATTATCCTCAATAGTGAAAAATTAAAAGCATTTCTCCTAAAGTCAGGAACAAGACAAGGGTGCCCACTTTCACCACTACTATTCAAAATAGTTTTGGAAGTTTTGGCCACAGCAATTAGAGCAGAAAAAGAAATAAAAGGAATCCAAATTGGAAAAGAAGTAAAACTCTTACTGTTTGCATATGACATGATCCTCTAATATTTCACCAGAAAATTACTAGAGCTAATCAATGAATATAGTAAAGTTGCAGGATATAAAATCAACACACAGAAATCCCTTGCATTCCTATACACTAATAATGAGAAAGTAGCAAAAGAAATTAAAGAAACAATTCCATTCACCATTGCAACAAAAAGAAAATCAATTTTATTGTTAAAAAATATTTGTGTTTTAACTAAGCTAAACATTTGTTAGTTCTAGCGTAAATATATTATGTAGCTTGAGAGTATATTAGGAAAAAAAAGACAATTGAATGTGCATTTTTTTTTTGAGCTTGCATGTGTATTTTTAAATTTTATTAACATATAGTTGATGTACAGTATGTTAATTTAGTAAATGATTCACGATTTTAAACATTATACTCCATTTATAATTATTATAAAATATTGGTTATATTTCCTGTGCTGTATAATATATCCTTTAGATCATTTATTTTAAACATAATTGTTCGTACTTCTTAATCCTGTATCCTTATCATGCCCTCTCTCTCCTCTCTTCCCACTATACCCACCAGTTCTCTGTATCTGTGAATCTCTTTCCTTTTTGTTATAGTCAATGGTTTGCTTTATTTTTTTATATTCCACATATAAATGATATCTACAGTGTTTGTCTTTGTCTGACTTTTATCACTTAGCATGACACCCTCCAAGTCTATCCATGTTGGTCTTAGATAAATTCTTTCATCCTCTCCTGACTTCCAAATTTCTAGACTCCATAAAAGCAACCATGGTTTGATATATTTTTTTTTTCAGTTTTATTTTTATTTTTACTTTATTTTACTCCACAATACTGCATTGGTTTTGCCATACATTGACATGAATCTACCATGGGTGTACATGATATATTCTTCATTTAGGCAATAACACAATTTATTCTGTCACAAGTTTCTTTAACTACATGCCATGTATGCTAATGAACTGAATTAGAATTTATATTTACCATATTCACATCACTAATTCATTTGTACACCATTTCTTTTTTTTTATTTTTATTTTTACTTTATTTTACTTTACAATACTGTATTGGTTTTGCCATACATTGACATGAATCCACCATGGGTGTACATGCGTTCCCAAACATGAACCCCCCTCCCACCTCCCTCCCCATAACATCCCTCTGGGTCATCCCCGTGCACCAGCCCCAAGCATGCTGTATCCTGCATAGGACATAGACTGGCGATTCGATTCTTACATGATAGTATATATGTTTCAATGCCATTCTCCCAAATCATCCCACCCTCTCCCTCTCCTTCTGAGTCCAAAAGTCCGCTATACACATCCGTGTCTTTTTTGCTGTCTTGCATACAGGGTCATCATTGCCATCTCTCTAAATTCCATATATATGTGTTAGTATACTGTATTGGTGTTTTTCTTTCTGGCTTACTTCACTCTGTATAATCGGCTCAAGTTTCATCCATCTCATCAGAACTGATTCAAATGTATTCTTTTTAATGGCTGAGTAATACTCCATTGTGTATATGTACCACAGCTTTCTTATCCATTCATCTGCTGATGGACATCTAGGTTGTTTCCATGTCCTATACACCATTTCTTAAATTGAGTTACTTTCCTGAGTTGTTACTAAATTTTTGTTGAATTTGTGTTAAATTATCACTGAGAACAATTTTGCATTAAATATTAGGAGAGTTTACTAATTAGATACCAATTCCAACTCCTCTTCCTAACACACCAACTTATTTTTTATCTCAAACAAGGATCAATCTGAGACTCAAGCAAGACTGAGTCTCCTAGATATTGTCCAATGGATTAAGTTATATGAAAAAGTTCCTTTACAATACTAAAATTGAGTCTCCCTTGTGAAAGGCAATATGTATTAGACAAAATGTAAGAGTTTCAAGCTAAATATTTCCTTCACCTTCAATTTAGTATGGACTGCAGACTCCTCTGTCCATGGGATTCTCCAGGCAAGAGTACTGGAGTGGGTTGCCATTTCCTCCTTCAGGGGATCTTACCCACCTGGGGATTGAACCTGTGTCTCTCAGGTTTCCTGCACTTACAGATGTGTTCTTAACCACTAGCGCCAACTGGGAAGCTATAAACTTAAATAACTTAATTAAAATTTAAGTCTCAATTGACTCATTCATTAAGTAGAAATAATACCTCCCTCAATAAGCTGTTAAGAAGTTTAAATCATGTAAAAGCAGTAAGATGTCTAACAGATTTATCTGCTGCATTGCACCTTCATCATTCAGAATACTTACACTAGTTATACCTGTGTAATTAAATTAAAATGACCAAAAGTGGTATGAATAACTAAAAATGTTTCTTTGGATTGTTTGGGAACTTTATATTTAGATGAATATCATTATCACTTTACGCTATATATTGTGTAGAAATTCCCAATTGGTTATAAAAGGTCTCATCATTTTTTGGAGGAAAAAAATAAACATTGAAAAGTGTGGGCTGAAAGAAGCCAGGTATTAGATAAACAGGTCCCTAAAGCAATTTTCACAAAGTGGTGTCACATTCTGACAGGAAAAAACATGCCTCCCTGTTGTCTTGATGTGTATGTCAGACAAGCTTTGTTCCTGCACTGGTACATTTTCAGATCTCTCCATGCCACTCTTAATCACATGAAATCTGCTACAATACTGAGTTATAGTTTAGACCACAAAGTACAAAACAGAACATATAAAATACAGACAACCCAGAAAAAGCAAAATCAAAATCTTACATAGTAAGATTTGTCTTTTTTATAGGTTTCTGGAAAGCATGCTGTAAATCTTCCCAGTAACCAGCCACTGGAGTCATATTTCCAAGCAACATTTATGGAGTAAAAAGTAATGCATGGTAGTTACAGTACACATGAAAGATAACTATTCCATCTCTGCACAATATCATGTTTGTACTATGAGGATAATCAAATTATGACAACATTTGCAGGGTAATGGTGAGTGAGAGCAATAGAACATCAGACAGATTATCAGTGATGCCATAATATGTTTTACAGTGGAGGAAATGTGATAAGATCATAGAAGGAGATAGCTAATTTGCCATGGCAATGCAACTGTCAGTGGATAGGGGATGGGTGGAAGGAGAATGATTTAGGATCAAACTAACAAAGATTCTGTTGCATTCCCATGTGATTTGTTCACACCAAAGAAATTTTGTCCCTCTCAAGTTCCTGATAAAAAAGTAACTTTTCAGAGCCAGACACAAAAGAAAAATCTGGCCTAGATACAATTTAAACTTCTTGGAAAAATGCCTAAGTGCATCTTACTATAAGGGGAAGTTAGAAGACATTTCACATTTCTAAGTATTGGTAATTCACAGATCTAGATATATATATATATATATAGTGTCTGAAGACTCACTAATCTAGTATTCAGTAACTGAAGTGTTATGCTATAATAAGGACCACATCAATCAGGTCATTTGCTCAGTATTTAATTCTTACAGTGAACTTTCTGGCATATCTTCTGTCTACAACAACAGTATTCTAATTTTATTAGATAACTTTCTGCCCATTTACATTTCTCCTACACTGCTCCACTGACTGACAAATATTAATCATTCTTTAAGACTCAGTCCATGTGTCATTTTCTTCATGAAAATCTCCTTAATACCTGCAAAATAAATTACTTACCTCCCTTGTGTGGCTGTGACATCTATCCACACAAGTCTCTGTCTATATCTCCCATGATACTGTAAATCTTCAAGGACAAAAAGGACCACATGTATTAACGTCAGCCCAATGCCTCCTTGCTCTTTGACAAACGCTGTAGCTTAGATAGTAAAGGATCTGACTGCAATGCAGGAGACCTGGGTTTGATTCCTGGGTGGGGAAGACCCCCTGGAGAAGGGAATGGCAGCCCATTCCAGTATTCTTGCCTGGAGAATCCCATGGACAGAGGAGCCTGGCAGGCTACAGTCCATGGGGTCACAAAGAGTCAGACATGACTAAGACTAACACAAGAACAAGTGCTAATAATTAAAAGCTATTTGCTAATAAGAACTGTTATATGTTTCAACTGATCTATCAAATAGTTAAATGGGTAGAATTTTATAAGTTGGAGTCAGAATGAGAGAGTGGCTCCATGATCTACTGAGGTTCTGGGGATCACTCTGACCTCCACACTTTCTGCCCAGCCACCCAGGGAGAGTTCTGATTCCAGGCTCTCAGCAGTCCCAAGTCATCTGAGGAAAAAGAAAGCAGAAAAGGGATGACCTTGAAAATAGAAGCAAAACAAACGGATGAGGAGGAGGAACTTGACAAAGAGGACAGACTTTTGAATAAGTCCAAGAGGGTTTGTAATACTAGCTCAAGGAAATTTAAATCAAACACAGTCCATTCTAACAAAATGTTAGAATCTATATAGGAGATAAACAAAGGCAAGGGAAATAAATAATTGCTATTTTTAAAAATAGGGTAGTGTAAAGTATATCAACTCTTTCTTTTCTTTAAAGAAAAGCCTCCTGGCTTTAGCTGTAATATAAGCATAATGAATGATGACTTGCATCCTTTATCTTATGGAAGAACCTGAGTGGCAGAATGTTTGGGAGATTTGGAGAGAAATGTATATTTAATTTCTAGCTCTTGTAGCAAAATTCCTTTAGGAAATTTACCTATTTTTCCTTATTCTCAATTTAAAATTCTTCAAATTGAGAAATCAGGAGCTGTGTGAGGATTCAGTGACATGTTATGTGAAAGGAGCTCAGCACATGCTGGTGTGTTTTCCAGAGCTAAGATTTTCTGGCTTCCTTGCTCCTCCTTTCCTTTTCACCCCTCCTTCCTTTTGTTTTCTTCTTCCTTCATTTCATCTATTGAAATATTCATTTGTTTGTTTGCTAATTTTACTGACTTGATAGATAAACATGGTTCAGAAAAATGAATGATTAAATTTATTACTACTTAAATAGCTATGTTAGATATTAAAATATTCTGAAATCACATTGTTTGTACCACATTATAAGAAAACATTGGTGATTCATTAAAAGAAATTGGACCAACAGAAAGATTTCTGTAAATATACCTTGACTGTTGCTATGGCTTGGTTTAAACAGAACATCAAATGTTTGAGGCATGTATAATATGTGATTGTTGTTATTCATATAACTTCCATATTGTTGACTCTTGAAGCAGTCCCTTAATAACCACTTTGTTATTTCATATGTCTTTCAAACATTTCACTTGGAAGCATCAGTTTTGAAGATGGTCCTTTTAACATTTCCAGAAGTAAACATATAATCTCCAAAAACATTACCATTTCCAAGTTATCTATTAGAGTATTAAAGTGGTTTCATTCCCTCAGGTTTGACATTGTGGCATCATCTTTGTCTCTTTCTTTTCCTCAGTTCTCATTGAATTTTTCTCCTTAATCACTTTCTGTAACTCACCTTTTTTCTTCTCCAATCAATGACTACTACTAGCCTATGTTCCCAATACTTTTTTTTTAATATGTTCCAATTTTTTTTCATTCACGCCACTTGCCAAATACTGCTTTACTGTTTAGTATATGTCAGATACTCTTCTGATTGTTGAGGAAACAGCAAACAATAAGCTAGACATGATTTCTGCAGTCAAGGAATTGAACTAGAAGGTAAGATTGTAGTGGGAGAGGAAAGACTTTAAATAATGCCGAATGCTGATTCATGCCATAAAACTGGGCTTCCCTGATAGTTCAGTTGGTAAAGAATCTGCCTGTAATGCAGGATACCCCTGTTTGATTCCTGGGTCAGGAAGATCCACTGGAGAAGGGATAGGCTACCCACTCCAGTATTCTTGGGCTTCCCTCATAGCTCAGCTATAAAATCATTGGATAGCAAGTACTTAAGCAGAGGAAGGAGATGGTGGAGAGACAGACAAGGAAAATCTTTGAAGAGATGGGTTCTGAGCTGAGACTTGAAGAAAACGGGCCAGGAAGAGATGATTAGGCTGGGTGAGACTGAGTTGAAGGAGTTGGCCCTCTGGTTCTCTCTAATTGATGTCACCTCAGGCTGGCTGGAGATCCTGCCCCACCATGTCTTCTCATGACTAATGATGATGGCTCTGCTACTGCTATTATCTCCACATTTTTGTACTATCTCTTGTGGTTTCCTCACTCCTCACTCATACCTTTGTAATTAGTCACTTTGTAAATAAAACCTCCTCAAATTATCCTAATTTCAGCATACCATCTGTTTCCTGCTGGCTCCCTGACTGATGCAACAATTTGTATAGAAATGGCCTTGGGAAAGAGGGCCTCAGAATTGGATTCTGGTGTTGTGCTAGTCATATATTAGAGTAATGCAGGATTACAGTCTTGCTGGGTGAGGGAGGAGGTAAATGGGACATAGGTGGGACACAGGTGATCTACAGTATGTTCTGGCTTCAGGATTACTGAAATTGTCACTGCTGGTGGCATGAGATGAAGTGCACATGAGGTCAAAGCCTAGGGAAATCAAAGCTCTGAGTCATTTAGTTGCTACCACACATAGTGATTATGGAATCACCTGGATTTTCATATTATACCTTAAAATGTACATAAGAAGAAAATAATATGAGCCATGAACACAAATTAAGAACACCAGGGAAGAAACACAAGCCCACTATGGCAACTTCAAATCATGTTCTGTATGTAGGACAAATATGAATGAGGTCCAGACCCTGAATCTGTTTGGAACATGAGCAAAGTTGCAGGGCTATTTCAATCCTCAAAACACCAATATTTTTCATGCTAAAGTGAGAAGTGAGCAAGGAATGGGACACTGAGCCATAGAATAAAACTAGTTAGGCATATACAAGGCAGGGCTTCTCTGCCTTGCTGTTGTTTTTCAGCCACTAACTCATGTCTAACTCTTTGTGACCCTATGGACTACAGCACAACGAGTTTTCCTGTCCTTCATTGTATCCTGGAGTTTGCTCAAATTAATGTCCATTGAGTCAGTGATACTATCCAACCATCTCATCCTCTACCAATGCCTTTTCCTCCTGCCCTCAATCTTTCCCAGCATCAGTGTCTTTTCCAATGAGTTGGCTCTTTGCATCAGGTGGTCAAAGTATTGGAGCTTCAGTATCAGTCATTCCAGTTTGGTTTGATCTTTGGTTTGATTTAATTTAAATGGCACACAAGTTATTACTGACCCTTCTCAGAACATAGTACCGCTCATTGCCTCTGAATCTACAAAACACTTGGATATAAAGAAACCTACTTGGGAGTAAATAGTTTATAATCCAAAGAGTTTTTTTTTCTTTCTTTTTAATCTTGCTATTAATATTGGCAAGGACCTAGAAAATAAGTAGAAAGAAGAGTTTATGGATGTTATACCAAGAGAGAAAATAGAAAATTTAATGGGGCCAAATCCATTCATATTGACATGAATATCTTTGTCCAATACTTCTGAAGTGATGGATTGCTTAAGAGCCTGAGAATGAAGCTATGTTGGTGTTATGAACTGAGAGTTGTGTCCCTTCAAAAATGTGTGTTGAAACTCTATGCCTCACTATGATTGGTGTTAGGAGATGGAACCTTTGGAAGCTAATAGGATTAGGTGATTAAGTCATAAAGATGGAGCCCTTAAGAATATGATTTGTGCTCTCATAGGACTCCCAAGTTTTCCCTATCTGACAATGCTGGCACCTTTCTCTGACTTCCAAACCTCCAGACTTGTGAGAAATAAATGTTTGGTGTTTATACCATCCACTCTATGATATTTTTTTTATAGCAGCCTGAATGGACTAAAATGAATAGTAGTATTCTGTACTCAATGACATTCTACAATTAATGGAATCAATATGCTTGAACTTATCTGCCACACTGTATAGGATGGATGTCAAATTTCAGTAAGTGGTGATGCTGGAATAGATCTATTGTGTGAAAGGCTCAAGGAAAAAAAAAAACAAAAACAGTCCTTGCATCACAACATTGAGGCATACAGAAATCACTGGCAAGGGAGCCATCATTGTCCTTGAAGGTGGTCATGGAAGGCTGCAACTACACAGTTAGGTTTCCTGATTTCAATATGAATCATCGCATTCAAGAGCAGGGTGGTTTGTAGCTGTCAGAAACTATGTAGACAATAACTACAATAAACCAGAGGAATGGAATGGTATAAAAATTATTTTAAAGATTCATAAAGATTTGTTGTGAAGACATTTGTTGGGAGGTCACTAGAAATGGAACAGATGGGCAACCTTATAAGGAATTGCTTGTAATATATGGAGGATGGGAGGGGAAAAAATCAATAGCATCTGAGGAGAAGATAACTTGAATTTCCCAAGCAAAATTTTATGGCTTCTTGTGCAAAAGTTCTCAAAGGTAAGTTCATTCTCTGTTCTGAAGTGCCTTTACTAAGGAGTCGATGAGGGTTCTGGGAAAAACCATGCAATGTGGTCACAAGGGTATCTTGTGAATTTCTCCCAGACTATTATTATTTTCCCCCAAGATTTGTCATTATTTTTCATCTTGTCATAATAGAGGAAGCAGAATATTGATCATCTAGGTATCACATATAACATCATGTGGATCTATTACATTAGTCATATTATACCAATTGAAACTGGCACACAGGAAGCAGAAAGCACTTTTGATCCCTTAGTAAAATATTACATGATAGAATGCTAAAAGAAAACTCTATGAAGGCTCAAGAAATAGCACATTAGCGAAATGTCTGAGAATTCAGAAACAAAATATCCAATCTAAAGGGAGATTTATGTCACCGTACTTTGTGCTATCTGTTCCAAACAAAGAGACACAAAGCTTAGTGGACTTCTTTGGATGTGGATGCTTTGAGTGGGACATAGGCCCGTGACTCAGCAACCCAGTGATGCCAGCAGTGACTATTTCTGAAGGGAGAGTTATATAGAATCTATGCTTGACCACAATAGGAAAATCATAACCCTGACCCCACATGTTTTGGCCCCTGAAACAACAAATGGAAATGATACTCTTGGCCTACTGCTAGTCCTGTTAGAAGCTAAATCACACACCATAAGAGATCAAGTGACTATACTACTCAAATTTAACATCATAAACTGTATATCAAAGCTACCAAAATGTTGTAATAATATGTGTATAATAGCATTTCATTATAAAATAGAAACACTGTGTATAAGATATGCTCAAACAAATACAAAAATCACCAGATATCTGTAGAACTTATTTTTATGGCTGTGAGGGAGAAACCACATGATGTTTCTCTCTTAGCCTCTGGTGGTTGCCAGAAATCCAATTGCCTTGACAATCCTTGACTTATAGAGATATCATTTCATTTTCTGTTCCCATCTTCACATCACCTTCTGGGTATGTCTCTGTGTGTCCGTCTCGTCTAAGGATAGTCTCATTCGATGGAGGGCCCACTGTAATCCAATATGATCCTATTTGAACCCTTGACTAATTACATTTATAAGACTTCTATTTTCAAATAACTTCAGTTTGAGAGGTTGGGTGGATGAGAATTTTGAGTAGATGCTATTCAACTTACTATATTAACAAAGGAGGGGACACATTTTATGGCAAAGAAAATGCATCAAATATCTGAATTCCATGGAATTCACTAGGTTTTCATGTTCCCCATCATTCAAGAACATCTGGCTTGATAGAATGGTAGAAGAGTGTCACAGAGATGGCTAATAAGTAACACTCCATCCATTGAAGGTATTACCCACAAGATTTGCTATATATTGCCTCTCATATACAGAGAAGGCAATGGCACCCCTCTCCAGTACTCTTGCCTGGAAAATCCCATGGGTGGAGGAACCTGGTGGGCCATGGAGTTGCTAAAACTCAGATACGACTGAGCGACTTCACTTTCACTTTTCACTTTCATGCATTGGAGAAGGAAATGGCAACCCACTTCAGTGTTCTTGCCTGGAGAATCCCAGGGATGGGGGAGATTGGTGGGCTGTCATCTATGGGGTCGCACAGAGTCAAACAAGACTGAAGCAACTTAGCAGCAGTAGCAGCCTCTCATATAAACAGAGAACATAGGCCTGGGAAACAAGAACCTTGTAAGTATTATACTTAGTTACCCAACAGATAGATACTTGATTCATATCTCTGTGACTTTGGGCTAAATGCATTTTTATCATTTTGAGTCTGAGGCAAGAATGATTTTAACAGAGGCCATAGAAATGAATTAAAAATTAAGATTGCCACATGATCTTTTTAGACTTTTTAAGCTTCTTCACTGATAGGTACAGAAAGAAATTATTGTCATGGTGACTGAGTCCAATTTCCAGAAGGAAATTGGGTTTCTCAGGAATTTGTATAAATTCAGGGGATTCTCTGGGACACAGCCAGGATTACTTCTTATGGTTGATCTTGTGTGTCCACTTTACTTGGCCATGGGGCCCCAGATACTTGGTTGAACAGTCTGGGTGTGTCTGTAAGGATCTTTGTGGTGAGATTAACATCTGAATCTGTAGACTGAGTAAAGCCTTCCCCATTGTGAGTGGGCCCCATTCAATCCATTGAGAGGCCCAAATAAAATTAAAAAGTGAATAAAAGTTTTTTTTTAATTTTTATTTTTTGTCTCTGCATGCCTGTCTCTGACCTAGTACATCAGCATTCCCCTGCCTTTAGACTCAAACTGGAACTTAACAGCATTAACTCTCTTGGTTCTCAGGCCTTTGGACTCAGACAAGATTATTTGCTGTCCTGGGTCTCTAGCTTGCCTTAATTCAAATGTTGGATTTCTCTGTCTCCATAATTGTATAAGCCAATTTCTTAAAAACAAAACAAAACAAAAACAAAAACAAGACTATATGTCTATACATCTTTGTGTCTGCATCTCTATATCGATATCTAAGGTTTACCAATAGAAAACAGGTAATGTTAGAAGCATAGATATAGGTATAGCTATAGATATCTCCTATTTGTTCTGTTTTTCTTTAGAATCTAGATTAACACTTTCATATCATATCATTCAAATATAACAAAAATGTTTAATAATCCAAGAAAGATAAAGACAAGACAACCAAGGAGACAGATCCTGTAGGAATGAAGATTTTTTTTTTTTTTTAGATGAGGGGCTCATAGAAGGCTCAGTAACTGTAAAATTATTGATGGAAAAAGACCACTTTTATTTTCAGTTTAGTCCTTGTGATCAATTAGGGAGAGAAAAAAAGATAGCAGCTATGTTTCATGTGACTGAATTGTGTCCTTTCTCAAATTTTTTTTCTTTATGTGAAGAACACAGTTGTGTCCAATATTTTAGGTTTTGTTTGAGAGTGACTGTGAACTGCCATTATCTCATGATTTGGAGACATCGTGCATCATCTGAGTTAGGATCACGTTTTCACCATTGTGATACAGGAAAAAAGTGGTAGATGATGGACAAAATATAGACACTGTATCAGGCATGCTCAGTCACTTCAGTCGTGTCTGACTTTTTCTGACCCCATGGACTGTAGTCCCAGGCTTCTGTTCATGGGGACTCTCCAGGCAAGAATACTGGGGTGAGTTGCCATGTCCTCCTCCAGGGGATCTTCCTGACCCAGGGACTGAACCTCCATCTCTTATGTCTCTGGCATTGGCAGGCAGGTTCTTTACCACTGGCACCACCTGGGACAGATATCTCCCATTGATCCCAGTGATCCTATAGATTCACTCCCTACCTATCTCTACCTTCCTTATTGCCTTGCAAGGCTGACCTATATGGGCTACGTTGTTGCCTGTATAGCCTGACTTCCAGTTATGTTTGGCTAGTGAAGATTTCAGACAGAAGAGTGCAGGAAGGTGACTGACTGAGATCAGGATGCTTGCTCATTCCCTGTGAAGGTGCCTTGAGCTGCTGTTTTATTGACATTGTTCTTAGGGTAGATACTGCGTGTGAATTTCTCTCCTGTCTCCAGCAATTTCTGCCTCTACCCATCCTTTTGAGGCTAAAGATAGTAACAGTTCTGCAGTTTCTCCTATCCCTATGTTCCTCTAGTTCTGTTGCATTGTCCTTTGTGATCCCCCCCCCCCCACATTTATAATGAGTTTCTTTTAAGTGAACCCTCCACAATAATTTTAATGTGATTGTACCCTCTGTTTCCTGTTAAGACCCAGACTGATACAACTATGTTATCTCTTAGTTGATGCTGACACCTAAACTAATGATAAGACAAGCTGGGGAGTTCTGTTTTTTCCCCTAAGGTAATATTTCTGGCCTCTAATTAGTTTCATCTTCTCACTTAATAGTGCACCGCTGACAACAAACAGGGTCTTGGCAATCTTTGCAGCTAAATTCTATGATTCAGTTTTTTATCTCCTAGGAGATAAATGCCACCCCCCCCCCCCCAATTAGAAAGAGATGGAAGTTAAAAAATGCAGAGGCTAATAAAGAAAACAGGTAATGGCAGATATAGAAGATAAAGTTGGACTGGCAAGTAACATAATGAACAAGGCAATAAAATGGTAGAATAAATTATTAGAAATGAGTAGTGATTGTTGGGACAAAAAGTAAGAAAGCTAAAGACTTACTACTGTGTTGTTCTGTTGCTACCCAAGAATGAGATGTAGAGATAAGATGATAATCTATGTATGCCCTCCTCCACCCTTATCTTGGGAGTTTGGTTGGTCAACATAGCATGAACATATATACACAAACAGATAGCTATGTAAATATTATTCACCATAATTCTTTAAATACATATCAACTCTTTTTAAACCATTATACTGATATTGTCCAACATTAAATAATTCAAAATGCAGGAAGCCTGATTTTCTCTTAGGCCATTTCCCATATTAATATAAATGGATAAGAATATAAAAATAATACTAAAATAATTTTGAAGCCACAGGAAATCTCTGTTGGACAAGGGTCCTGAGAATTGGGTCAGGCATTTGGAGTCACTCATCCCTGAAGGCATTTACCAGTTCCAAAGAAGCAGCTGAGAGACCAAAAGCTCTGAAAAGCTCTTGGAAGAATTATAGGGCTGAAAGAACAAAAGCTAGATTCAGGGCTGGCAAAGGAAGAATGGCTCTAATAGATATACCAGAATTCTAGTGAGGACCCAAAGGTGTATTTTCTAAGAGTAAGCTAAGTCAGGAATTGACAAGATTTCTAAGGAAATAAAGCCCAGTTTTCACTTTAATTGGATTAATATTAATATAATCATAGAAGAAAATGGGATAATTACAGATCTGCATATGTATGAACAAATGATTTATAAAATGATTGCACTGGGAGCAGTGGGCAAAGTATGATACGTTTTTCCCCACTGATTTTTTAAACTTTTAATTGGAAAATAATTGTTTTACAATGTTGTGTTTGGTTTGTGCCATACAAACTGAATCAGTTATAAGTATACATGTGTCCCCTCCCTTTTGAGCTTCCTGTGCTATACAGCAACTTCCCACTGTATGATCCTTCTAATAAATGATGATGGGTCCTTAGAATACCCATAGGAAAAAGAAATTTAACAGTGACACTAACTGAAGCATATATTAAATTAATTCCACATAGAGAGTAGATCCAAGTGTAAAAAATAAAACAAGAAAAATTCTAGCAGATAATTTAGGAAAATATATTATAATTTGTGTTAGAAAAGATATCTTCAACAATAAAAAAGCACTAACATCGAATGGATAGATTGATAAATTGGACTACATTAAAATAAAGAAGTCTTCCTTAATTGAAACACGATTAAGAGACTGAAAATGTAAGATACTAGGTTAAAGGTATTTGCAAAATATGAGACAAAGATTATTTACATCATTAAGCAAAGACTCCTATAAATCAGTAAAAAATAAAATAAAATCAGACAATAGGAAAAAGGCAAAAGTATAAACAGCATATATAAATGGCCAATAAACTTATGATAAAGTTACATATTAATAATAACAGATAAATAAAAATTAAAACCACAATGAGATACCACTACTTACCCACCAGAAACGACTAAAAAATGAAGAATTCCATGTTTGTGGAAAGATAAGAGTTTAGATTCCTCCTACAGTCCATGGGGTCACAAAGAGTCAGACACAACTGAGCGACTGGACTGAACTGAACTGGACACTGTTGGTAACAATGGAAGTATCTGCTAAATCTGGATATATTTATTTCTTATGACCTAGAAACTCTTAGGCATATACTCAATAAAAATTTATTCATGTGTACATCAAATGGCATTCATGAGAATGTTCATAGTGGTTTTATTCATTGTAGCTCTAATACAGGTTAATTTATGTCACCCAAAATGAGATACTGAAGTTCTATCCCATAGTGCCTCAAAATATTACCTCATTTAGAAATAGAGTTGTTGAATATATAATTAACTAAGCTAAGATGAGGTTATATTGGAGTAGAGTGGGTCCTTAATTCAATATGGCTAATGTCCTTCTAAAAAGAGACACACAAGGGAGAAAATGGCCATGTGATAATGAAGGCAGATGTTGGAATGGAGAATTTACAAGCAAAGGAAAGACAAAGATTGCTGGAAAACATCAGAAGCTACAGGAAGCAAAAGCCTTTCCTTCTTTAGGTTTCAGAGGGAACATGGCCCTGTCCACACCTTGATTTCAGACTTCTAGACTCCGGAACAGTAAGCAATATATTTCTATTGTTTAAGCCACACATTTTGTGGTTTTTTGTTACAGAAGTCTTAGAAATCTAATTTCCAAAGGGAAAACAACCCAAATATTTATCAAGTAAAATAGATAAATAGATAATGTCATATTTACAAAATGAAGTACTATCCAACAGCAAAAAATATTGCTACATGCAAAAATATCCATAAATTTAAGTGAAAGAAGTCCAATACAAAAACATATATATGATATGATTCCATTGATTTGAAGTTCAAAAACAGCTAAAATAAATCTATGGTGTTAAATGTCCAAATAGTGATTATATTAGGAGATAAAAGAAGGTAAATTGATTAAGAAAGGGCACAAAGATGACTGATTTCTGATCTTTCTCTTCTTAACATGGATGATGACTATGTACATGTGTTCAATTTGCAATTCATTATACACATATATTTGTACATTTGTACATTTATATTATATAATTTAATAATAGGTTAGTAAATAAACTTATAGTACATGTAAAATATCATTCACAAAAGAAAATAAACAAAAGGCTTGGCAAGAAGAAAGATAAATGGATTTAGTTATCAAACTTCCAGCAATCTTTTCCTTGTTGCACTGAAAATAAGCAGTCATACTACTGACTGTGTGGATCACAACAAACTGTGGAATATTCTTAAAGAGATGGGACTACTAGTCCACCTGACCTGCCTCTTGAGAAATCTATATGCAGGTCAGGAAGCAACAGTTAGAAATGGACATGGAACAACAGACTGGTTCCAAATAGGAAAAGGAGTACATCAAGGCTGCATATTGTCACCCTGCTTATTTAACTTATATGCAGAGTACATCATGAGAAACACTGGGCTGGAAGAAGCACAAGCTGGAATCAAGATTGCTGGGAGAAATATCAATCACCTCAGATATGCAGACAACACCACCCTTATGGCAGAAAGCAAAGAAGAACAAAAGAGCCTCTTGATGAAAGTGAAAGAGGAGATTGAAAAAGTTGATTTAAAACTCAACATTTGGAAAACTAAGATCATGGTATCCAGTCCCATCACTTCATGGCAAATAGATGGAGAAACAGTGGAAACAGTGATAGGCTTTATTTTGTGGGGCTCCAAAATCACTGCAGATGGTGATTGCAGGCATGGAATTAAAGGACGGTTGCTCCTTGGAAGAAAAGATATGACCAACCTAGACAGCTTATTAAAAAGCAGAGACTTTACTTTGCCAACATAGGTCCAGCTAGTCAAGGCTATGGTTTTTCCAGTAGTCATGTATGAATATGAAAGTTGGACTATAAAGAAAGCTGAATGCTGAAGAATTGATGCTTTTGAACCATGGTGTTGGAGAAGACTCTTGAGAATCCTTTGGACTGCAAGGAGATCCAACCAGTCCATCCTAAAGGAAATCAGTCCTGAATATTCAGTGGAAGGACTGATGCTGAAGCTGAAACTCCAATACTTTGGCTACCTGATGCAAATAACTGACTCATGGGAAAAGACCCTGATGCTGGGAAAGATTGAAGGTGGGAGAAGAAGGGGTGACAGAAGATGAGAGGGTTGGATGACATCACCAACTCAATGGATATGATTTTCAGTAAACTCCAGGAGTTGGTGATGGACAGGGATGCAGTCCATGAGGTCACAAAGAGTCAGACATGACTGAGTGACTGAACTGACTGACTATCAAGGTAATAGAGAAGAAAAGTTTGGGATCAACTGTCTATTGGCTAGTCCGTCCCTAGCTGATGCTACACACGATTCTTACCTCTAAATGAAGAATCCCATTCTGGTTCTTTTGAAGAGTGGTTTATCAGGCTGAACCAAGATTCTGGCACCATTACTTAGTAAAGAAAAATAGAAGTTATAGTAGTTCAAATTTGAAGAATTGAGATTCTTCATGACTTTGAAGCTAATTGCCTCTAAATAAATTAGTTGGTAGATACAAGTTAAACATCCCTGAAAAAATATTGAGAGATCTTGTCAAAGATTGTGAGGAGAAAGTACTGAGGGTGATGAAAGGGTTAAGAGCAGTCTAGAGCCAACTTTCCTTGGTTTCAGATTCTTGTTCTACCATTCAATCTCTATGTGAATATAGGCAAGCTACTTAATCTTTGACAATATCTTCATATAAAAAAAAAAAAAGAATCTGCACTTAAGGCAGCTTGCTGCTAAGTCGCTTCAGTCGTGTCCGACTCTGTGTGATCCTGTGAACTGTAGCCTACCAGGCTCCTCCGTCCATGGGATTTTCCAGGCAAGAGTACTGGAGTGTGTTGCCATTGCTTTCTCCTTACTTAAGGCAGCTTAAATAAGGCTAATTAGTTCACATAGCAAATTGTGGTGACATAGTTGACACAGTTGAGATTTAATACCAGAGCAATTTAAATCTGAAATGTGACCTTTCATATTGTCATGCGAGGTACAGCTTAGATATTACCTTCTATGATATGCTTTCCCTTGATTATCCACTTTTAACTCCTTTAAGTATTGTGCTTGTCATGCTGTCTTGTTATTTATATGGGACTGATACCACAGATAGATACTAACATCCCTATTGAACCCCAATAAGTGGGGATCCTTCAGGGCAGAGACCTTTTATATCTATATCCTCAGTCACACTGTGCCTTCACAAAATGATCAACGGAGAGGAAGAAATTGAATACACTTGGATGAATTATCAAGTGTTTAAAAATTAAAACATATAGTCTATGAATTTGAAACACGAGCAACTCTTGTCATTATGCTATATTTCTAGGCATGAACTAGAAGTGAATATGTGAAAATATTTTGTCTCTGGTAAGAATTTGATTATATGATACTTTCTGATTTAAATCAATTACTCATCTGCAGAAATGAGTAATTGAGCAGAATTTCCACAAATTTCCAACAAACCTGAAAAACCAAATAATCTATGGAGAACTATATGATACACATTTTTTTTTTTAAAGAAAATCTTCAAAGCAGAAGAGAAGATGAAGTGTGACTCTTTCAGTGGGTTCTGAAAAGGAGTATGGCTTCTAATCTTGTCTGTTTATGAAATGATCAGAAAACTTCCTGATATGAGTTGTGTTGGAGTTGTTAAATATTTCAGTTATCAGAAAAAACATTTGTAGAAAGAAATAAAGAGGGTGGCTGTGAAATAGCATGTAATTCATTTTTAGTGCCTCCTAATCAATGCATTTGCTGTGTTTTTAAGTCTACACTTTGGTTTCTTTATACCAAACTCCAATTTCCAGAATGATGAGAAAACTTTAGTGATGCTTTCTACTTTTCAGCTGCCATCATAAACAATAAAAAGCATTCCCCTAAATGGTCTATAGGAACATTTATCTGAGCTGATAATTCAGTAACCACTAAAACTATTTTGGAAGTTTAAAGAATTATGACCAACGTATACAGCATATTAAAAAGCAGAGACATTACTTTGTCAACAAAGGTTCATCTATTCAAGGCTATGGTTTTTCCAGTGGTCATGTATGGATGTAAGAGTTAGACTATAAAGAAAGCTGAGCACCTAAGAATTGATGCTTTTGAACTGTGGTGTTGGAGAAGACTCTTGAGAGTCCCTTAGACTGCAAGGAAATCCAACCAGTCCATCCTAAAGGAGATCAGTCCTGGGTGTTCTTTGGAAGGACTTATGTTGAAGCTGAAACTCCAATACTTTGGACACCTGATGCAAAGAGCTGATTCATTTGAAAAGACCCTGATGCTGGGAAAGATTAAGGGCAGGAGGAGAAGGGGACGAAGGAGGATAAGATGGTTGGATGGCATCACCGACTCAATGGACATGGGTTTGGGTGGACTCTGGGAGTTGGTGATGGACAGAGAGGCCTGGCGGGCTGCGGTTCATGGGGTCACAAATAGTCAGACACAACTGTGTGACTGAACTGAACTGAATTGCAACAATTCACTAATTCTAGTCTAATGCATTTAGAATAATATTGGATAAATCATTTTAACAATTTTATTTAGGCCCTGCACCAGACTTGTAAATTGTACAAAGGGTTGAAGACAAGATCACTGATACAAACACTTTTGCATCCACTTCCACTTAAACCAGTTTTAAATCAATTTAAACACAGATGTATTCTAAATTTTATAAACATGAATAAGCCAAGAAATAGTTATTGACATTGTTTTTCATTTACCAAGTGTGCACTATAAAATTATGTACAATAAAATTTGTACAAGTAAAGCACTCAAATTTTATCACCTTTAGGTTCTTTTCTCTAAATTAATTGATAGATGCAAACCAGAGGTGAAACTGAAGAAGTAAATGATTTTACTTAATTGGGTAATTTGTCCTGAAATTTTTCTGTTATTTCTAAATGTATACTTTTTCTGTTGCTAAGAAACACATGAAGATCAGAAAAAGCCAACGGAATATGTTTATAAAGGATATTTTGAAAATATCTGAGTATTTTAACCATTTAAGAGACTGTGTGTATTTATGTGTTTGGAATCAATTGTAATGCCAGTATGTTTGGGATATAGTAATTATAACCATTAAAAAAATGACAAGAGATAGTCATCTCTACTTAAGGTTGACTTAACTGAGAAAACTTCTAAGAAGATATTAACCAAAAATAATTTTGAGGAAAATAAATTAAATAAAATATTTTAAGATCACTTTAGCTATTACTATAAGAGAAATAAACTTCAGAACATCTCTTGTAACATAGATATCATTCTTGGCTCCAGCTGAATATGCTAATATTTAATATCTAATAACAATATATCATGGTCAACAGAAATGCAGTACTTGGATGCAATCTCAAAAACGACAGAATGATCTCTGTTCGTTTCCAAGGCAAACCATTCAATATCATGGTAATCCAAGTCTATGCCCCAATCAGTGACATTGAAGAATCTGAAATTGAACTGTTCTATGAAGACCTACAAGACCTTTTAGAACTAACACCCAAAACAGATGTCCTTTTCATTATAGGGGATTGGAATGCAAAAGTAGAAAGTCAAGAAACACCTAGAGTAACAGGCAAATTTGGCCTTGGAATGCGGAATGAAGCAGGGCAAAGACTAATAGAGTTTTGCCAAGAAAATGCACTGGTCATAGCAAACACCCTCTTCCAACAACACAAGAGAAGACTCTACACATGGACATCACCAGATGGTCAACACCAAAATCAGATTGATTATATTCTCTGCAGCAAAAGATGGAGAATCTCTATACAGTCAACAAAATCAAGACCAGGAGCTGACTGTGGCTCACATCATGAACTCCTTATTACCAAATTCAGACTCAAAATGAAGAAAACAGGGAAAACTGCTAGACCATTCAGGTATGACCTCAATCAAATTCCTTATGATTACACAGTAGAAGTGAGAAATAGATTTAAGGGGCTAGATCTGACAGATAGAGTGCCTGATGAAGTATGGAATGAGGTTTGTGAGACTGTACAGGAGACACGGATCAAGACCATCTCCATGGAAAAGAAATGCAAAAAAGCAAAATGGCTGTCTGGGGAGGCCTTACAAATACCTGTGAAAAGAAGAGAAGCAAAACACAAAGGAGAAAAGGAAAGATATATGAATCTGAATGCAGAGTTCCAAAGAACAGCAAGAAGAAATAAGAAAGACTTCTTCAGTGATTAATGCAAAGAAATAGAGGAAAACAACAGGATGGGAAAGACTAGTGATCTCTTCAAGAAAATTAGAGATACCAAGGGAATATTTCATGCAAAGATGGGCTCAATAAAGGACAGAAATGGTATGAATCTAACAGCAGCGGAAGATATTAAGAAGAGATGACAAGAATACACAGAAGAACTGTACAAAAAGGTCTTCATGACCCGGATAATCACGATGGTGTGATAATTCATCTAGAGCCAGACATCCTGGAATGTGAAGTCAAGTGGGCCTTAGAAAGCATCACTACGAACAAAGCTAGTGGAGGTGATGGAATTCCAGTTGAGCTGTTTCAAATCTTGAAAGATGATGCTGTGAAAGTGCTGCATTCAATATGTCAGCAAATTTGGAAAACTCAGCAGTGGCCACAGGACTGGAAAAGGTCAGTTTTCATTCCAATCCCAAAGAAAGGCAATGCCAAAGAATGCTCAAACTACTGCACAATTGCACTCATCTCACACGCTAGTAAAGTAATGCTCAAAAATCTCCAAGCCAGGCTTCAGCAATACTTGAACCGTGAACTTCCTGATGTTCAAGTTGGTTTTAGAAAAGGCAGAGGAACCAGAGATCAAATTGCCAACATCCTCTGGGTCATGGAAAATGCAAGAGAGTTCCAGAAAAACATCTACTTCTGCTTTATTGACTATGCCAAAGCCTTTTACTGTGTGGATCACAAGAAACTGTGGAAAATTCTGAGAGAGATGGGAATAACATACCACCTATCCTGCCTCTTGAGAAATCTTTATGCAGGCCAGGAAGCAACAGTTAGAACTGGACATGGAACAACAGACTGCTTCCAAATAGGAAAAGGAGTGGGTCAAGGCTGTATATTGTCACCCTGCTTATTTAACGTCTATGCAAAGTACATCATGAGAAATGCTGGACTGGAAGAAACACAAGGTAAAATCAGGCTTGCCGGGAGAAATATCAATAACCTCAGATACGCAGATGACACCACCTTTATGGCAAAAAGTGAAGAGGAAGTAAAAAGCCTCTTCATGAAAGTCAAAGAGGAGAGTGAAAAGGTTGGCTTAAAGCTCAACATTCAGAAAACAAAGATCATGGCATCTGGTCCCATCACTTCATGGGAAATAGATGGGGAAACAGTGGAAATAGTGTCAGACTTTATTTTTTTGGGCTCCAAAATCACTGCAGATGTGATTGCAGCCATGAAATTAAAAGACGCCTACTCCTTGGAAGAAGAGTGATGACCAACCTAGATAGTATATTCTAAAGCAGAGACATTACTTTGACAACTAAGTTCCGTCTAGTCAAGGCTATGGTTTTTCCTGTGGTCATGTATGGATCTGAGAGTTGAACTGTGAAGAAGGCTGAGTGCTGAAGAACTGATGCTTTTGAACTGTGGTGTTGGAGAAGACTCTTGAGAGTCCCTTGGACTGCAAGGAGATCCAACCAGTCCATTCTCAATGAGATCATCCCTGGGTGTTCTTTGGAAGGAATGATGCTAAAGCTGCAACTCCAGTACTTTGGCCACCTCATGTGAAGAGTTGACTCATTGGAGAAGACTGATGCTGGGAAGGATTGTGGGCAGTAGGAGAAGGGAACGACCGAGGATTAGATGGCTGGATGGCATCACCGATTGGATGTCGTGAGTCTGAGTGAACTCCGGGAGACTGTGAACAGGGAGGCCTGGCGTGCTGTGATTCATGGGGTGACAAAGAGTTGGACACGACTGAGTGACTGAACTGAACTGAATAATAATATAAGACATAGCAAGCATGAAATTCATAACTTTCCTTTTAACCATATAAAAGTTGCTAGAATCACTACTTTAAGAAATCCATATGGCTTCCTATTTCAGATGTTAAAGCATGCTGCTACCTTGAGAGGTGTCATCTTGGGTAAGTTTCCTCTTTGAAAATTATCACAGATGTTCTCTAATAGAGAAAAACACCCATGGAACACAACCAATGTCTTAATATGAAATTCAATTTATAACAGGACATTCTATTAAGTGCCACAGCACAGTTTTCATATTATTATCTAGTACATGATTTAATTATTCAGAAACAATAATTTCTGATAACTTAAATATCATAGTTTATTGACATTTCTTCAGGAATAGTTCAGCACACATTTTAGTCTTCTTGAAACAGTAACAGTAGTTTTACAAAAAAAAAAATTATTCTTTTTCTCCTCACAGTGTTTTGGGGAGAGGAAAGGTGGAGCCAGACAGAGATATGGAATTAAGAGATACATGCTAGTATATATAGGTAAATAAGCAGCAGGGGTATTCAACTACTATGGGTGCACTAGTAGGTGGGGCCAGACCCTGGCCTGATTGGCTAAAAACCTGTGGTTTGTGCAGGAGCTGTGGCCACCTGGAGTGCAGAATTTGTTTCCCAGGTAATTGTCTGTACAGTCCAGGGAGGTGCACAGGAGTGCCACAGACTTCTTGGTTTCCAGGGATAGATTCACACACAGCTGTTTGTGCAGTTCAGGTAGGCATGGCTCTGGTACCAGCCTGTTGGAGGGTGAGACTGAGTCCCTGCACACTTGTGTCCTCAGCTGTGGGAGGGCATAGGGCTGGTTCTGGCCCCTATAGGATAGGGACGGGGGAGGATTCCAAAATAGTGCTGACCAAGTCTCATGTTATTGCTATAGGCTCCCTCAAATGGCTACTGCCCTCAATCTTCATAACAGCATTATTTACAATAGCCTAGACATGGACAACCCTAATGTCATCCATAGATGAATAAAGAAGATGTAGCATATGTATATAATGGAACACTACTGAGTCAGAAAAAGGAATGAAATCTGATTTGTGACAGTGTTGATGATCATAAAGTGCATTCTTGTTCATTTACTCGGTCATGTCCAACTCTTTATGTCTCAGGGACTGCAGCATACCAGGCTTCTGGGTCCTTCACAGTTTCCTGGGGTTTGCTCAAACTCATGTCCATTGAGTCAATTATGCTAGGTGAAATAAGTCAGAGAAAGACAAATATTATATTATTTCACTTATATCTTAAGACTTAAAAACAATCTTAAAAGCAAAATAATAAACAAACATAACAACACAGAAACAGTCGTAAATACAGAGAACAAACAAGCGGTTGCCAGAAGGGAGGGAGGCAAGGAGAGGAGGGAAATAGGTGAGGGAGATTAACAGGTACAAGCTTTCAGTTGAAAAATAAATGAGTAATGAATATGAAATTCATGGTGTGGGGAATATAGTCAGTAACTGTGCAGCATCTTTACATAGTGACTTACAACTAAACTTACCCTGGTGATAATTCCCAAGCATATCAGAAATATTAAATCACTATGTCATGCAACTCTGGAGAAGGCAATGGCACCCCACTCCAGTACTCTTGCCAGGAAAATCCCATGGACAGAGGAGCCTGGTAGGCTGCAGTCCATGGGGTCGCCAAGAGTCGGACAGGACTGAGCGACTTCACTTTCGCTTTTCACTTTCATACATTGGAGAAGGAAATGGCAGCCCGCTCCGGTGTTCTTGCTTGGAGAATCCCAGGGATAGGGGAGCCTGGTGGGCTGCTGTCTATGGGGTCGCACAGAGTCAGACATGACTGTAGTGACTTAGCAGTAGCAGTAGTATGTCATGCAACAGGAACTAACATAGTGTTGTAGGTCAATTATACATCAGAAATAAACAAGAACATCAACACACTCATAGGAAATAAGATCAGATTTGTGGCTACCAGCAGAAGGATGGGCAAAGGGGAATTAGATGGAGGCAGTCAAAAGGTATAACCTTCCCGTTGTAAGTACCAGGGACATAATACTAGGGATGCAATGTACAACATGAAAAATATAATTAACAATGCTGTATGCTATATATGAAAGCTGTTAAGAGAGTAAGTAAATTCTGAGTTCTCAGCACAAGGAAAATTTATTTTTTCTATTATTTATTTTTTATCTCTGTGAGATGATGGATGCCCACTAAAGTTATTGTGGTAATCATTTTATATTGTATTTAAGTCAAATCATTATGTTGGACATCCTAAACTAACACAGTGTTAAATGCCAACCATATCTCAAAACAACTGGAAGAAAAAAGGAAAAAAATATAAGGTGATGACAAAGACATCATTGAATACTGAACAAATACCACATATATTTATAAAAGTTATAATATTTAAAACATATTAAAGCATATTATTACATCTTGATTTCTCTCAAATTTTTTCATGTATCATCAGTTGTGTAGATGTTTCTTAATGCTATTCAAGAACTTTACTACATTCAAAATAATAACTATATCATTTATTTTTAATTAAACACGATTTAATTTAATATATGAATGTAATATCACTGTATTTAATCAATAAATTTCTATATCCTTTTAAAGGCACCTACACCTGATGTGCTGAGATTCATGGGGTTGCAAAGAGTCTGACACGACTGAGCGACTGAACTGAACTGAATATTATTAAAATTCATTTCATGTATTAAGAGCTACCCTGAAAAGTAAGACTAAATTCACAAATCCAGAAAGAGGTACATAATGATGAGGACTTCTAGTCATCATAGCAGGGAACACACTGTGATTCATGGGGTCGCAAAGAGTCGGACACGACTGAGCGACTGAACTGAACTGAATGGGGAACAGTATGAAGTTTTCTTAAAAAAGTAAAATAGAATTACCATATGATGCAGCAATTCTACTCCTAGGCATATATCTGGAGAAAATCATGATTCAAAAACATACGTGTACCTGCAATGTTTATTGCAGCATTGTTTACAGTAGCCAAGACATGGAAGCAACATAAATGTCCATCCTCAGAGGAATGGATAAAGAATATGTGAGACATATATACAATGGACTATTACTCAGCCATTGAAAAGAATAAAATAATGCCATTTGCAGCAACTTGGATAGACTTAGAGATTATCATACTAAGTAAAATCAGACAAAGACAAATATCATACAATGTCACTCACATATGGAATCTAACGAAAGAATATAAATGGACTTATTTAGGAAACAGACTCACAAATTTCAAAAACAAACTTATGGTTACCAAGGGGAAAATGTGAAGGGGTGGGATAAATTAGGAGCTTGTGTTAACATACATATGTTACTATATATAAAACAGATAACCAACAAGGACCTACTGTATAGCACAGGGAACTCTACTCGGTATTCTTTAATAATCTACATGAGAAAAGAATCTGAAAAATGATGACTATGTATAACAATCACTTTGCCGTATACCCAAAACTAACACAACATTGTAAATCAACTATATCTAATAAAATTCTTAAAAGATTTGAATTAATGTGAAATAAATAAATAAATTGCATCCTCACCATGCTTATAAGTTATTTGACAAGACACATCCAGACTCTTTTCTTTATCTTTACACTATCTTTGATTTTTTTCACAACAAAGTAATTGACCCTTATTCCATTGTTAATTCCCATTTCAAATGTGTTTCCCATGACAATTAGACTGCTGTCAATTAGCTATATTCAAGGACCATATTAAAATATATTTATGTATAACTGATTCACTTTGTTGTACTCCTGAAACAAATACAACATTGTAAATCAATGTACTTGAATAAAAATATAAAAAATTAAGCATGACACAAACAAAATTATCTCTGAAACAGAAACAGATTCACAGATACAGAAAACAGAAGTGTGACTGCCAAGGAGAGGGGGCAATGGAGGGATGGATTGAGAGTTTGGACTTATCAGACACAATCTATTATATATAGAATGGATGATAAACAAGGGCCTACCGTATAGTATAGGCAACTATATTCAATATCCTGTGATAAACTTTAACATGAAAGAATATGAAAACATTGGGACATAGTGGAATCAGAGGAGCCTGGCATACTTCAGTCCATGGAGTCACAAAGAGCCAGACATGACTTAGTGACTGAACAAAAACAAAGAAGAAAGACAAAGTCGCCACACAGAACTTTGTTTCTTCATCACAAAGAAAGGTATTAAACAGACTGTACTTTTTTTTTTTTCTTTCAAAACCGAGATTACATTTGGAACTAGCCCACCTGAAATCCAGGATGCAGACAGGCATATTTTCAGTTCTTCCTTAACTCACCTACTCTATTATCACTTTCGGTCTCACCACAGACCATTATATTGCCCACTGAAGCATCTGTTCTCAAATCTGTCTTCTGCCTCCGAATTGCCAGGAAATCTCCATTTGTGAGGTTTATTTTTTGATTCTCTATCTTTTTTATAGTAGTTTTGGTTTTATACTCTTTCTTGGGGATGATCTCGATCACTGCCTCCTGTACAATGTCACAAAACTTTGTCCATAGTTCTTCAGGCACTCTATCAAATCTAAACCCTTGAATCTATTTGTCACTTCCACTGTATAATTGTAAGGGATTTGATTTATGTCGTACCTGAATGGTCTAGTGGTTTTCCCCATTTTCTTCAGTTTAAATCTGAATTTGGCAATAAGGAGTTCATGATCTGAGCCAGAGTCATCTTCCAGGCTTGTTTTTGCTGACTGAGCTATTAGGCTTAATTATGGGGGTGTTGGGAGGAGAGATCAGAGTAAATCTTCAGAGACTGAACTGTACTTGAGGACACTGGATATTTGATCTAAATGATCAAAAGTGAAAGTTCTATTTGAAAAGAATTCTCTGCTCAAACTCAAGCTCAAGAATTCTATACTGAGTGAATTTAATCCAGATGACCATTATATCTACTACGGTGGGCAAGAGTCCCTTAGAAAAACCTATGAGTAGCCCTCATAGTCAACAAAACAGTCAAAAATGCAGTTCTTGGGTGCAGTCTCAAAAATGACAGAATGAACAGAGGTCATTCCCAAGGCAAACTGTTCAATATCACAGTAATCCAAGTCTATGCCCAAACCAGTAATTCTGAAGAAGCTGAAGATGAATGGCTCTATGAAAACCTACAAGACTTTCTAGAACTAATATCCCAAAAGTTGTCCTTCTCATCATAGAGGACAGCAATGCAAAAGTAGGAAGTCAAGAAACACCTGGAGTAACAGGCAAATTTGGCCTTGAGTACAAAATGAAGCAGTGCAAAGTCTAACAGAATTTTGCCAAGAGAATGCACTGGTCATAGCAAACACCCTCTTAAAACAACACAAGAGAAGACTCTACACATGGACATCACCAGATGGTCAATACCAAAAACAGATTGATTATATTCTTTGCAGCCAAAGATGGAGAAGCTCTATACAGTCAGCAAAAAACAAGACCAGGAGATGACTGTAGCTCAGATGATGAACTCCTTATTGCCAAATTCAGACTTAAAGAAACTAGGGAAAACCTCTAGATCATTCAGGTATGACCTAAATAAAATCCCTTATGATGCTACAGTGGAAATGAGAAATAGATTCAAGGGATTAGATATGATAGACAGAGTGCCTGAAGATCTATGGACAGAGTTTTGGGACATTGTACAGCAGGCAGTGATCAAGGCCATCTCAAGAAAAAGAAATGCAAGAAGGCAAAATGGTTGTCTGAAGAGGCCTTACAAACAACTGAGAAAAGAAGAGAAGCTAAAGGCAAAGGAAAAAACGAAAGATATACCCATTTGAATGCAGAGCTCCAAAGAATAGCAAGGAGAAATAAGAAAGTCTTCCTCAGAGATCAATACAAAGCAATAGAGGAAAACAATAGAATGAGAAAGATTAGTGTTCTCTTCAGGAAAATTAGATATACCAAGGGAAATTTTAAGGCAAAGATGGGAACAATACAGGACAGAAATGGTATGGACCTAACAGTAGCAGAAGATAAAAAGAAGAGGTGGCAAGAATGCACAGAAGAACTATACAAAAAAGATCTTTAGAACCCAGATAACCATGATGGTGTGAACACTCATATAGAGCCAGACATCCTGGAATGTGAAGTCATGTGGGCCTTAGGAAGCATCACCAAGAGCAAAGCTAGTGGAGGTGATGGAATCCCAGCTGAACTATTTCAAATCCTAAAAGATGATGGTGTGAAAGTGCTACACTCAATATACGAGCAAATCTGGAAAACGCAGCAGTGGTCACAGGACTGGAAAAGCTCAGTTATCATTCCAATCCCAAAGAAAGGCAATGCCAAAGAATGTTCAAACTACCACACGGTTGCACTCATCTCACATGATATCAAAGTAATGCTCAAAATTCTCCAAGCCAGGCTTCAATAGTACATGAACCATGAACTTACAGATGTTCAAGCTAGATTTAGAAAAGGCAGAGGAACTAGAGATAAGATTACCATCATAGAAAGAGCAAGTGAGTTCCATAAAAAGCATCTACTTCTGCTTTATTGACTACACCAAATCCTTTGACTGTTTGCGTCACAACGAACTGTGGCAAGTTCTTCAAGAGATGGGAATACCAGACCACCATATCTGCCACCTGAGAAATCTGTATGCAGGTCAAGAAGCAACAATTAGAACTGGACATGGAACCACAAACTGGTTCCAAATCAGGGAAGGAGTGTGTCAAGGCTGTATATTGTCACCCTGCTTATTTAACTTCTATGCAGAGTACATCATGCAAATGCTGGGCTGGACAAAGCACAGGCTGGAATCAGGACTGCTGGAAGAAATATCAATAACCTCAGATATGTGGATGACACTACCCTTATGACAGAAAGCAAAGAACTAAAGAGCCTTTTGATGAAAGTGAAAGAGGAGAATGAAAAAGTTGGCTTAAAATTCAACATACAAAAACTAAGATCATGGCATCTGGTTCCATCACTTCGTGGCAAATAGATGGGGAAACAGTGGATACAGTGAGAGACTTTATGTTTTTGGGTTTCAAAATAACTGCAGATGTTGACTGCAGCCATGAAATTGAAAGAAGTTGCTCCTTGGAAGAAAAGCTATGACCAACCTAGACAACTTATTAAAAAGCAGAGACATTACTTTGCCATCAAAGGTCTGTCTCATAAAAGCTATGATTTTCTAGTAGTCATATATGATGTGAGAGTTGAACTATAAAGAAATCTGACCGCCGAAGAATTGATGCTTTTGAACTGTGGTGTTGGAGAAGACTCTTGCGAGTCCCTTGGACTGCAAGAAGATCCAACCAGTCCATCCTAAAGGAAATCAGTCCTGAATATTCATTGGAAGGACTGATGCTGAGTGGAAACTCCAATAGTTTGGCCACCTGATGTGAGGAACTGTGTCATGGGAAAAGACCCTGATACTGGGAAAGATTGAAGGCCGCAAGAAAAAGGGATTACAGAGGATGAGTTGCTTGGATGACATCACCGACCCGATGGACATGAGTTTGAGCAAGCTCCATGAACTGATAATGGACAGGGAAGCCTGGCATGCTTCAGTCCATGGGGTTCCAAAGATTCGGACATATTGAGCAGCTGAACTGACTGACTGATGCTCAAGCTCATCAGATTTAAAAGCAGTATTGAAATCAAATGTTTAATAATTCAAGCTCTAAAATTATATGAGAAAACTATCTATTTCTTCCATGAAAAGAAGGGATGAGCATGAGTTTTGTTTCATGAGGGCAGCATTTTCTTTTGTTTTCCTTTTTTTGATTTTTGTTAAACTATAATTGATGTACAATGCTATGTTACAGGTGTATAACATGGTGATTCAGCATTTTTAAATGTTTAACTCATTTACAAATACTATCAAATATTAGCTATATTCCCTGTGTTGTACAATGTATCCTTGCAGTATATTTTTTACATAATATTTTTTACTTCTTAATTCCTTATCTTGCCCAGCTCCCTTCCCTCTCCTGACTGGTAACCACTAGTATGCTCTCTATATCTGTGAATATGCCTCTTTCACTAGTTTGTTGAATTTTTAAAATTCAAGATATAAATTATATCATATAGTATTTGTCTTTCTGTCTCTGGCTTACTTTGCTCAAAATACTGTCTTCCAAAGCCTTTCATTTCATGTTGCTTCAAAGCAAAATAAAATAAAATGTTGCCATTTGAAGGCAGTTATGAAAGTCAAAGGGAGATGAGGATGTTTGGGCAGAGGGTGGTGACCTGGGAGATTGAAGGTATTCCAGCTAAGGCTGGGTGACCACCTGATGTCAATCTGGTGACAAGATTTCTGCTTTCAGAGCAAGTTGGCTTGGATGAACTTAATATTGACATCATCTGTTTGCATGCAAACAATTACATTTAAATATATTCTATCAGAAAGGTATATACGGCTTTAGAAAATTACAAAGATAAACATGTGCTTAGGGGTTCTTAAATACATGTCTTACTGGGCTGTTAAAATCCAAGTTATATTTGCCAATCAGACCTCCTACTGGCCTTTCATCATAAGTTATAGAATCACACAACAAATATTCATGGAGGACATGAAGACAGCCAGCATGAGTGAAGTGCTGATTGTGTAGACTGGTGACCAAAAAAACATGAGATCCTGACCCAAGACAGCAAATTCAACAGGAAGGACAGAGTCATGCCCCAAAGTGTGACTGGTAACAAACAAAAAATCAGTCACTTAATAGACTAGTGAAAAGTGTACGAGCACCAAAGACCCAGAACCTAAGAATGTGAAGCCTTTAAAATATTTGAAAATTATATAAAAGTTGTAGCTAACATGGACTCTGCAATCTGAAGGCCATATCTTAAAATAAGGCTAAAGCAAGTAGGGGTCCAGGCTTGTTGTAAACAACCAACACCACTAGACTCACCAAAAGCCTGGAACAAAAATAGGGGTTAACAACAAAGTTGTTGCTTTTGGTATTGAAGGTTTGTATTCCTTGTGGTGTGCTGGGGGTCAGTGCCTTTGTTGTAGGCAGGGAGAAGCAGAGCCCTGTCCAGATGGACTATAATATCTGAAAGTTTCTTATTCTAGGGCTTCCCTGGTGGCTTAGATGGTAAAGAATCTGCTTGCAATGCAGGAGACCTGGGCTCGATCCCTGTGTTGGGAAGATACCCTGCAGAAGGGAATGGCTACCCTCTCCAGTATTCTAGCCTGGAGAATTCCATGGCCTGGCAGACTACTGTCCACGTGGATTTGCTGTAGGCAGGGAAAAGCAGAGTCCTGTCCAGATAGACTATGACTTCTGAAAGTTTCTTATTCAAACATATTCTCAAATATATATCCTTTTTCCACTCTGTACTTCATATTATTTTTCCTCTATCTTTTGCAGCCAAAGTAAACTGTGGTAAAAAGTCCATACAATCATTCCCAAAACTGATGAATACAGAAACCTATGTCATTTTTATAGTATTTTCTAAGCAATTGCAGTCACTGAGGAGTGATGCTATAAATAAATAGCATCACTATTTATTTATGACATTTTATTATTGAGGTTTTAAGAGTTCTGCTTCCTTTCCATCAACACTCTTCTTTATTGTTTCAGTCTGTCAATTTGTTCTTGGTTTTCTGCAGCTAAACTTTAGCTCATTTAGCCATAGAGTACCTGGTATATTATTTTCCATTAGCCTATTATCTGTATACATGATTACTTTAAATGCAAAGACCTGGGCCAGGGAGACAGATGTCCTCTCCATAGCTAGCAATTTGAACTTTAAAGTAAGTTTTTGATTGGTACACATGATCATTCATAAAAGGACTCTTGACTTCCATGATTCCCCAAAGGAAAGAAATTGAACTTGAACATCACTTTTATAGGGTACACACATGTATATAACAAATCATGTGAAAATTACTTAACTGTGTGAAACAGAAGATGAAATTCAATCTTAAAAAAGATTTTTAAAAGTTCATCATGTATCTAAATAAATTCTCAGGACTTAACCTTCCTGTTGCCTGCAAGATAAATGCGGACACACATACACCCAATAAGAACCACATCCTAAAAATGAAGGCAAATTAAACACAAAAGAAAACACACAGGCACACCTTTCTCTAAAAGTAAATTTTCAATATAATCTTTTCTTCTGGTTTATTCCCTCATGATTTTTCTGAGAACATTTATAACATCTTTCTCAGACTTACTAATGACCTGTTAATGAACTGACACAGACTGTACTTATGTAAATTATGGAGTTGTTGAAGCTAGTGTTAAAGTCTGGTACACTTCAAGGATATAAAATCAATCATCCCAATATTAATAACTGTCACTAGACTGCCCTTCACATCTGTGCTTCTTCTTGGTCCCTCTATCTTGACAAGTGTCATAGGTGACTTTGGAAGCCCATAGCAGATTAAACTATTCTCTCTATGAAATGGTTTCTAAACTCAGTTTTCTCTAAGGCAGTTATTTTTGGTTAAAAATGCCCAAGTGTGCAGATCATTGTGGTCACTGAAAACTGAGGTTAGAAGTAAGGAGAAAGAGGAGTTATTCCTGAATAGGCTATAGCTTCTGAAAATGAAGATGGTAGCATCATTTGCCAGCTTAGAAATATGGCCAAAGGCTTTGCAGAACTTGTAAAAACTAGACTTGGCCATCTTGATCTTTCAGTTTCTCATAGCTTCTTTGAATTTGCTCTTTCTCTCCTCTCTCTTTTTCTCTCAGTCTCTCTCATTTCCCTTTTAGAATTGCATGTGAAAAATTGTACTAATTCATTTTTAACTGATCAAAGAAGGGCTGATAAATTGAGATTAGAAGGCAGTGAATCTACAGAGAAATTGTAAAAGGAAGTCCATTGTATACTTTCTGATTTTTCACCAGTCAGCAATGGAGCCACTTTCTGTACATCCTCCATATCCCACCTATTTTCATTTATCCATCTTGCTTCACTTCACTCCCCCATCTTTAGAACCGCACTTTACTCTTGCTCCTAAAGTTTATATTCACTAGTCATCTCTATACATCCTTTATCTTTTTTATAATGTGAACTAAAAAAAAAAATAGAAATTTTATATGAAACTTACCAAACTGAGTACAGCCAATTTTCCCATGAAAGTAAAGAAAGATGTTGGTGCCAGAATAACACACCTTTTCCATCCCAGGACCATGCCAGGAGAAATGTGGTGTGACATTCATTACCACTTCCCCAAAGCCAGCAGAAGTTCACCACCCTGGCCTTCCTGGGTCTGGCTATCATGACTTTCTCCTGGTACACAATCACATTGACAAATGGAATCAGCAAATGGTGAGCAAAGTTTAGGGTGTATGTGAAAGAGCGCAGTGAAAGTATGGTCGACGGTGGTACGCTGAGAAAGGCAGACAAAGGTGAGATTGCTTAATTATTAAAATGCTGATTCCAATACCATAGCACTGTTTCAAATCCTTGTTCTGCCATTTACAGCTCCATGACCTTGGGCACATCACTTATAACTTATGTCTCAGTCTCCTAATCTGTGAAATAAGATCAATAGGGCCAAATTTATCCTTGTGTTATAAAGATCAAATGATAAAGAGTGCTTAAAACTTCAGCACATAGTTAGATCTTTGTCAATGTATATTATTTTAACATATGAAACTACAAACATACAAATATATTCAAAAGTTTTTTGTTTTATCATTTCAATTAGGCTCAATAGAATAGCTATGTTCTTAACAAAGGCCTTAAGTATTAAAAGAATATTAAACAATGGTTAGTACCCTTTGTTTAATATAGTAGGACAGACAGAACTATTTTAGAAACCATTTTAGAAATAGTTTCTCAAAAGAGAAGCTTAAACAAAATACTTTTTTTTTTTTTTTTTCGTTCAGGAGATATGCTGATTTCCTTTGGGGAAAAATAACTTATAAAGCATAGCTCATTTCCTATGTTGGACAAATAAGCAGTGCTACATATAAAGATACAAATGAGAGAGAAGTGAAAACTCCATTACTGCCAAAGTGAAGATGCACTGATAAAATGTGCTTATATTTTTACAGGAGATACTGAGGTAGTCTTAAGGAATAGCGATCCTTAGTAAGGTAAGAGTACATTGTGAACTTCATTTTTGCAGACTTCAAAAAATTTGCAATCAATTAAAATCTTATTTCACCAGCTGTGAGTTAGATGTTATATTGAGTACTAGGGACACAAAGATAAATAATACACATATTCTGTATTTAAGGAATTGTTAAGCTGGTAGGGAGAAAAAGTATAAAATATTATGATACAATGTAATAACTGTGAAAACAGATTTATACTAAGCACTGATGTGACTCAAAGGGAAGAGTAAGCAATTTTTCCATGGAAGGTGGCAAACTCTGATGACAGATAAACTGGGCTGAATAGTGTCCCCACCTCAGTTCATGTCTATCCAAAAGGAAACTATTGAATGTGACCTTATTTGACAATAGGCTGTCTGCAGATGCAATAAAGATGTAGGTTAAGGTTATAATAAATTAGAGTGAATTCTAAACCTATCCACTGGTATCCTTATAATGAGACACACAGAGACACAGAGGCAAAGATACACACAAAGGGATAGGGTCTTGGAAAGACAGAGGCAGATTGGAATTATGTTATCAACCAGGGTTCTTGGCCTTCCACAAGCAATAAAAGTTCAGTGGAGGTCAGTCAAGAAATTCAGGCAAGACTTTATTGGGGCCCTTGGTGCAGCAGGGGGAAGTGAGAACAAATAACATGTTCCCTTTCTTGTTAGCACCCCAAAGGGGAGGAGAGCTTGTTCTCTAGGGGTCTGACTGGAGGGGTGGCTTAGGCGTTTTGCCCACCTTAGGTGGTGTTGTGTGCAGGGAGCATGCACAGTACCCTAGTTTTGCTCCAGGCTCTTCAAAAGTAGCAGTTGGGATTTTTAGTCTATTTGTATATTTAGGGGTCCAGAATTTGCCCTAACTGTGCATGTGTGTTAGGGCTTCTCTGGTGGCTCAGATAGTAAAGAATCTGCCTGCAATATGGCCAATCTGGGTTCAGTTCCTGGGTTGGGAAGATCCCCTGGAGAAGGGAATGGCAACCCACTGCAGTGTTCTGGCCTGCAGAGTTACATGGACAGAAGAGCCTGGTGGTCTACGTTCCATGGGATCACAAAGAATTGGACACAACTGGGCATGCATGCAAGAATATTGAAGTGGTTTGCCATTCCCTTCTCCAGTGGACTACATTCTGTCAGACCCCTTCACCATGACCTGTCCTTCTTAGGTGGCCCCACAGGACATGGCTTCGTTTCATTGAGTTAGACAAGGCTGTGGTCCTAGTGTGATTAGATTGACTAGTTTTCTGTGATTATGGTTTCAGTGTGTCTGCTCTTTGATGCCTTCTTGCAACACCTACCATCTTACTTGGGTTTCTCTTACTTTGGACATGAGGTATCTCTTCACAGCTGCTCCAGCAAAGTGCAGCCACTGCTCCTTACCTTGGATGAGGGGTATCTCCTCAATGCCGCCCCTCCTGACCTTGAACATGGAGTAACTCCTCTAGGTCCTCCTGTGCCTGCACAGCCACCACTCCTTGGACATGGGGTTGCTCCTCACTCATCTCACACACTAGTAAAGTGATGCTCAAAATTCTCCAAGCCAGGCTTCAGCAACACGTGAACTGTGAAATTCCTGATGTTCAAGCTGGTTTTAGAAAAGGCAGAGGAACCAGAGATCAAATTGCCAACATCTGCTGGATCATGGAAAAAGCAAGAGATTTCCAGAAAAACATCTATTTCTGCTTCATTGACTATGCCAAAGCCTTTGACTGAGTGGATCATAATAAACTGTGGAAAATTCTGAAAGAGATGGGAATACCAGACCACCTGACCTGTCTCTTGAGAAACCTACATGCAGGTCAGGAAGCAACAGTTAGAACCGGATATGGAACAACAGACTGGTTCCAAATAGGAAAAGGAGCTCGTCAAGGATGTATATTGTCACCCTGCTTATTTAACTTCTATGCAGAGTACATCATGAGAAACGCTGGGCTGAAAGAAGCACAAGCTGGGATCAATATTGCTGGGAGAAATATAAGTAACCTCATATATACAGATGGCATCACCTTTATGGCAGAAAGTGAGGAGGAACTAAAAAGCCTCTTGATGAAAGTGAAAGAGGAGAGTGAAAAAGTTGGCTTAAAGCTCAACATTCAGAAAATGAAAATCATGGCATCTGGTCCCATCAGTTCATGGGAAATAGATGGGGAAACATTGGAAACAGTATCAGACTTTATTTTGGGGGGCTCCAAAATCACTGCAGATGGAGACTGCAGCCATGAAATTAAAAGAAGCCTACTGCTTGGAAGGAAAGTTATGACCAACCTAGATAGCATATTCAAAAGAAGAGACATTACTTTGCCAACAAAGGTCCGTCTAGTCAAGGCTATGGTTTTTCCAGTAGTCATGTATGGATGTGAGAGTTGGACTGTGAAGAAAGCTGAGTGTCGAAGAATTGATGCTTTTGTACTGTGGTGTTGGAGAAGACTCTTGAGAGTCCCTTGGACTGCAAGGAGATCCAACCAGTCCATTCTGAAGGAGATCAGCCCTGGGTGTTCTTTGGAAAGAACGATGCTAAAGCTGATACTCCAGTATTTTGGCCACCTCATGTGAAGAGTTGACTCACTGGAAAAGACTCTGATGCTGGGAGGGATTGGGGGAAGGAGGGGAAGGGGATGGCAGAGGATAAAATAGCTGGATGGCATCACGGACTCAACGGACGTGAGTCTGAGTGAACTCCAGGAGTTAGTGATGGACAGGGAGGCCTGGTGTGCTGCGATTCATGGGGTCGCAAAGAGTCGGGCACGACTGACCGACTGAAATGAACTGAACTGAACTGAACAGAGCATGCAGGCCGTTATTTTTAGCCCCATAATTTTCCTTTGTATTTTGTTGCTCAACAAGTGGTGTGTCCAGGTGCAAGCATTGCAGCAGAGTCCCAAGTCCTATCCAGTCTCAGTTATGGCAAGCCTAAGAATTTGAGAAGTGCCCAGAAACTGGAAGAAACTAGGAAGGACTCTCACCTAGAACCTATGGAGGGAATGTTCTTGCTGATACTTTGATTTTAGACTCCTAACCTCTAGAACTGTGAGATAAATACATTTTTGGCTTTTTAAGTTATCCAGAAATTGCAGCCACAGAAGAACCTGATAGGCTACAGTCCAATTGCAAAGAGCCAGACATGTCTGAGTGACTGCACACCCACATGAGACTAGTACAGGTAAATTTGTCACCTGCTGAGTTCATTTCACACTTTCATATTCAATAAAATCTGACTAAAAGTATTCAGAAGAGGAAAAATAAATAACTAGCAAAACAAGCCTCAAAAACCTCCTCATATATTTCTCCTCAAAGCTTCTGGTGTTACCCTAACTTATTTGTAAAACTTTATGGAATTTGGCAAGCTTATACTTTCTTCTTATGAATAAATATATAGGATATTTAAAAGTAAAGGAAATAATAAAATTGTTTTTTTTCTTGCCAGATAAAATATGAAGAGTTTCTACTGAGAAAGAAACTGAAGACAGCTGGTAATTATCCTCTCATTGTCAAGTTCTAATAATTGACCTACTAACATTCTAAAAATTAAGACAAACCAAATTAGAAGGTATCTTTTCAAAAAGTTCCACAGATTTGTTTTTTGTTAGTTTGTTTTTTACTATTATTAACATACTTGTCATCAGTACATTTTCCATTTTTCACTTTTTGTGTGATGATAGTTAAGAAATGGATAATGAAAAACTTTATAAAATGGTCAATAGCATCTTGCCATTTAATCACCTAGGCTGCCAACAGTAATCTTAATTAGCAATTTAGTTTCAGATTTTGTTCATATCAATTCATTTACTATCATTATAGGTGAATGAGGCATAAGTTCATTTTTTAAAGAATATTCTTACTACCTGGGCCAGTGCTTTGTATTTCCTGATGTATTTCACTGTAAGGAAACTTTAGGTGTCAATGAAGGGCTGAGGTGGGATAAAAAGTCAGAAGAACCATACCGAAGAATTCAAGTTGTTTTTTTTTTTTTTTTTAAAGCTAATTTCATTTATTCTGCAGCTTCTGGACAGAGAAACAGGGGAAAGAGATCTCTACAATTCATCTTGCCCTGTCCTCTCTCTTCATCCTCTCAAAACCTTCCTTGTTAAGGCTTCCTACAACAGACCTATGTTAAAGGTGCTTTGGGGAATGATGCACAGGTCAGAGATCACATATAGCAGAATATTGAGAGAGAAAACCCAACATGGTGGGAAAGAACACAGTACAGAGAAGGCGGTGGAAGGAGGAATTCAAGTGAACAATGAGAACGAGCACATGTAGAAACGTTTAGACATCTTGGGAAGGGTTACATCTTGGAAAGGACTATGCTTGCTCCTGGAAGAAAAGTTATAACCAACCTAGACAGCAGATTAAAAAGCAGAGACATTGCTTTGCCAACAAAGGTCCATCTAGTCAAACTACAGTTTTTTCAGTAGCAGTGTATAGAGGTGAGAGTTGGACTATGAAGAAAACTGAGCACTGAAGATTTGATGCTTTTGAACTGTGGTGTTGGAAAGGACTCTTGAGAATACCTTGGACTGCAAGGAGATCCAACTAGTCCATCCTAAAGGAGATCAGTCTTGAATGTTCATTGGAAGGACTGATGTTGAAGCTGAAACTCCAATACTTTGGCCACCTGATTGGAAGAACTGACTCATTTGAAAAGACCCAGATGTTGGGAAAGATTGAAAGTGGGAGGAGAAGGGGATGGCAGAGGATTAAATGGTTGGATGGCATCACTGACTCAATGGACATGAGTTGGATTAAACTCTGGGAGTTGGTGTTAGACAGGGAGGACTGGTGTGCTGCTGTCCATGGGGTCACAAAGAGTTGGACAGGACTAAGTGACTGAACTGAACAGATTGAAAACAGAATGAAGAATCTGAGTGTTTTTGATTAAAAATTAAAATTTGGAATGAATCCAAAAAGACAAAGAACTCACAGGTATTGGAGCTATATATGGATAATTTTATAATACAGAAGTATGTAAAAAATAGGAATTTCAGAAAACTATCCTCTTACCGAGAGAAACCCATTAAAATGTTCATGTTCTAAATTTTTATATTTTCCAAATTTTTATGTAATAAATCACAAAAATGTTATAATAAAAGAATGCAGAAGAAGTTCATTAGAGCTTCAGGATTCCCCTTGATTTGGACCATGATACATGTCTTAACATTTAAACAATCATCAGACTTTCCTAATATGTTCCAATAGCCTCCCTTACTCCCTGGATAAGTATCCAACTCCTCAGTTTGAAGAAGAAATGAAATAAACATGAAAGTCTTATGAATATCCCTGCCAAGGCCAGCTCCCAGGAGAAGATAAACTAACAATATCTATCTGAATTATTCTATTTTTCTGTTGTTTCTCAGGTATCTTGACATTTAAAATACTTAAATATTTGTGAGCAAAGGTTTTGATATTCACATTGTCTGAGAATAGGAAGGACAAGAGAGAATGGGCAAAGGACAAGTGTGGAGACAGAAATTGAAAACCACAAAATAACTGAATGCAAATGATAAGTGAAGGCATATGAAAAATCTATTAATGACCTAAATCCATTAAAAAAAAAGGTTAGTGTGGGGCAGAGATAAGTATGATTTGAGAGTAGTGTTGTTATTGTGTAGTTTTTACTGAGTTATATGTAATTTTACAATCAGTTCACTTCAGTCACTCAGTAGTGTCCTACTCTTTGCAACCCCATGGACGCAACACACCAGGCTTCCCTGTCCATCACCAACTTTCAGAGTTTACTCAAATTCATGTCCATCGAGTTGGTGATGCTATCCAACCATCTCATCCTCTCTCGTCCCCTTCTCCTCACACCGTCTATCTTTTCCAGCATCAGAGTCTTTTCCTCTTTTACTTCCATCAAGAGGCTCTTTAGTTCCTCTTCACTTTCTGCCATAGGGTGGTGTCATCTGCATATCTGAGATTACTGATATTTCTCCCAGCAATCTCGATTCTAGCTTGTGCTTCATCTACCCTGGCATTTTGCATGCCAGATCACCTGATTCACCTCTTGAGAAATCTGTATTCAGGTCAAGAAGCAAAAGTTAAGACCGGGTATGTAACAACAGTCTGGCTCCAAATGAGGAAGGAGTATGCCAAGGCTGTATATTGTCACCCTGCTTATTTAACTTTTATGCAGAGTATATCATGAGAAACTCTGGGCTGGATGAAGCACAAGCTGGAATCAAGATTGCCAGGAGAAATATCAATAACCTCAGATATTCAGATGACACCACCCTTATGGCAGAAAGTGAAGAGGAGCTAAAAAGCCTCTTGATGAAAGTAAAAGAGCAGAGTGAAAATGTCAACTTAAAACTCAACACTCAGAAAATTCAAATCATGGCATCTGGTCCCATCACTTCATGGCAAATAGATGAGGAGACAATGGAAACAGTGAGAGACTTCATATTTTTGGACTCCAAAACCACTGCAGATGATTACTGCAGTGATGAAATTAAGACACTTGCTCCTTGGAAGGAAAGTTATGACCAATCTAGACAGCACATTAAAAAGCAGAGACATTACTTTGCCAACAAAGGCCCATGTAGTCAAATCAATGGTTTTTCCAGTAGTCATGTATGGATGTGAGATTTGGACCATAAGGAAAGCTGAGCACTGAAGAATTGATGCTCTTGAACTGTGGTGTTGGAGAAGACTATTGAGAGTCCCTTGGACTGTGAGGAGATCCAACTAGTCCATCCTAAACAAAAACAGTCCTGACTATCTACTGGAAGGATTGATGCTGATGCTGAAACTCCAATACTTTGGCCACCTGATGCAAAGAACTGACTCACTGGAAAAGACTCTGATGCTGGGAAAGATTGAAGGTGGGAAGAGAAGGGGATGATAGAGGATGAGATGGTTGGATGGCATCACCTACTCTATGGACATGAATTTGAGTAAACTCTGGGAGTTGGTGATGGACAAGGAGGCCTGGCATGCTGCAGTCCATGGGGTTGCAAAGAGTCGGATATGACTGAGTGACTGAACTGAACTGAACTGAACTCTGCATATAAGTTATATAAGCAGGATGACTATATACAGCCTTGATGTAATCCTTTCCCTATTTGCAATCAGTCTGCTGTTCCATGTCCAGTTCTAACTGTTGCTTCTTGACCTGCATGCAGATTTTTCAGGAAGCAGGACAGGTGTTCTGATATTTCCATCACTTAAAGAATTTTCCAAGTTTCTTGTGATCCAAAAAGTTTGGCATAGTCAATAAAGCAGAAGTAGATGTTTTTCTGGAACTCTCTTGCTTTTTTGATGATCCAACAGATGTTGGCAATTTGATCTCTGGTTCTTCTGCCTTTTCTAAATCCAGCTTGAACATCTGGAAGTTCAAAGTTCATGTACTGTTGAAGCCTGGCTTGGAGAATTTTGAGCATTACTTTGCTAACATGTGAGATGAGTTCAATTGTGTGGTAGTTTGAACATTCTTTGGCATTGCCTTTCTTCAGGATTGGAATGAAAACTGACCTTTTCCAGTCCTGTGGCCACTGTTGAGTTTTCCAGATTTGCTTGGATATAGAGTGCAGCATTTTTACAGTGCTGTCTTTTAGGATTTGAAATAGCTCAGCTGGAATTCCAACACCTCCACTAGCTTTGTTCGTAGTGATGCTTCCTAAGGCCAACTTTACTTCGAATTCCAGGATATCTGGCTCTAGATGAGTGATCACACCATCGTGGTTATCTGGGTCATTAATATCTTTTTTGTATAGTTATTCTGTGTATTGTTGCCACCTCTTCTTAATATATTTTTCTTCTCTTTTAGGTCCATACTATTTCTGTCTTTTATTGTGCCCATCTTTGCACGAAATGTTCCCTTGATATCTCTAATTTCTTGAAAAGATCTCTCGTCTTTCCCATTCGATTATTTCCCTCTATTTCTTTGTATTGATCACTGAGAAAGGCTTTCTTACCTTGTTATTTTCTAAAGACCTGCATGGATGCTTTGTGGTGGTGGTTAAGTGCTAAATTGTGTCCCATTCTTGAGACCCCTTGGACTGTTTCCCACCAAGCTTCTCTGTCCATGGGATTTCTCAAGCATGAGTATGGAGTGGGTTGCCATTTTCTTCTCCAGGGGATCTTTCTGACCCAGGGGTTGAACGAGGGTCTCCTGCATTGCAGGCAGATTCTTTTCTAACTAAGCCACCATACAAGCCTACAGGGAGGCCTGTTTGTCCATAATTGTCACAGAAGTCAGTTGAACTTCCAGGCATGGTCTCTCCATCCAGCTGCAAAAATAATCTTGAGCATCTTTATAACCATCTTTGAGGGATACACAGGAGCATGTAGAGCCTTCTCACTCTAGCCAGGAGTTGGAATGCATCCTGATGACTTCCTGGACACAGTGCTGTCCTTGTTCTTTCTCACAACTCCAGAAACTCCTCTCCTACATTCTTTTAGTTGTGGTACACAATATATTCAGTCTTCGTTGTGGCATGCAGGATCTTCAGTTACAACATATGGGATCTAGCTCTCTGCCCAGGGATAGAACCTGGATCCCTTGCATTGGGATTGTGGAGTGTTAGCCACTGGACCAACTGTCTTCCTCTATCTAAGGAGCTTTCTATCTCAGTCACATTCCTGCTGGATACTTCATGCTCATCATTTCATCCAGACCTGTCCAGATGTTGGGTTTTTGTTCTAAGCCACAATCTCTATATTCATTCCTGTCTTGCCACTGAATAAGTCTTAGTAAGTTATGGAAGAAGAAACAAATACCTGGATTCCTTTGGAAAGTCAATATAGCCTGTATGGGGAAACAAAGGGAGAATACAGAAATAAATATATATAAGGGCTATTTTCTAATCATATTTTGAGAGGAAGGACTCAAGTGATAATCTTTCTCTTAAAAGTGTCCTATACAAACTCTTTTCGAAAATATTATATTTCAAATCTAATGAGCAATATGTGCTCGGTTGCTCAGTCCTATCTCACTCTTTGCCACCTCACAGACTCCTTAGGCTCCTCTGCCCATGGAATTTTTCCATGCAAGAATACTGTAGTGGATTGCCATTTCCTTCTCTAGGGGATCTTCTTGACCCAGAGAGACTGAACCTGCATCTCTTGAGTCTCCTTCAATGGCAGGTGGATTCTTTATCACTAGTGCCAGTTGGGAAGAAAATGCATGCCAAATAACAGTACTCCTTTCAGTTCAGTTCAGTTCAGTTCAGTCACTCAGTTGTGTCCGACTCTTTGCAACCCCATGAATTGCAGCACGCCAGTCCTCACTGTCCATCACCAACTCCTGGAGTTCACTCAAACTAATGTCCGTTGAGTCTGTGATCCAATCCAGCCATCTCATCCTTTGTCGTCCCCTTCTCCTCCTGCCCCTAATCCCTCCCAGAACCAGAGTCTTTTCCAATGAGTCAATCCTTCACACGAAGTGGCCAAAGTACTAGAGTTTCAGCTTTAGCATCATTCCTTCCAAAGAATACCCAGGGATGATCTCCTTTAGAATGGACTGATTGGATCTCCTTGCAGTCCAAGTGACTCTCAAGAATCTTCTCCAACACCACAGTTCAAAAGCATCAATTCTTCTGTGCTCAGTTTTCTTCACAGTCCAACTCTCATATCCATACATGACCACAGGAAAAACCATAGCCTTGACTAGACAGACCTTTGTTGGCAAAGTAATGTCTCTGCTTTTGAATATGCTATCTAGATTGGTCATAACTTTTCTTCTAAGGAATAAGTGTCTTTTAATTTCATGGCTGCAGTCTCCATCTGCAGTGATTTTGGAGCCCAGAAAATAAAGTCTGACACTGTTTCCACTGTTTCCCCATCTATTTCCCATGAACTAATGGGACCAGATGCCATGATCTTCGTTTTCTGAATATTGAGCTTTAAGTTAACTTTTTCACTCTCCGCTTTCACTTTCATCAAGAGGCTTTTTAGTTCCTCCTCACTTTCTGCCATAAGGGTGGTGTCATCTGCATATCTGAAGTTATTGATATTTCTCCTGGCAATCTTGATTCCTGCTTGTGCTTCTTCCAGTCCAGCATTCCTCATGATGTACTCTGCATAGATGTTTAATAAGCAGGGTGACAATATACAGCCTTGACGTACTCCTTTTTCTATTTGGAACCAGCCTGTTGTGCCATGTCCAGTTCTAACTGTTGCTTCCTGACCTGCATATAGGTTTCTCAAGAGGCAGATCAGGTGGTCTGGTATTCCCATCTCTTTCAGAATTTTCCACAGTTTATTGTGATCCACACAGTCAAAGGCTTTGGCATAGCCAATGAAGCAGAAATAGATGTTTTTTCTGGAACTCTCTTGCTTTTTCCATGATCCAGCGGATGTTGGCAATTTGATCTCTGGTTCCTCTGCCTTTTCTAAAACCAGCTCGAACATCAGAAAGTTCACGAGTCATGTATTGCTGAAGCCTGGCTTGGAGACTTTTGAGCATTAATTTACTAGCATGTGAGATGAGTGCAATTGTGCAGTCGTTTGAGCATTCTTTGGCATTGCCTTTCTTTGGGATTGGAATGAAAACTGACCTTTTCCAGTCCTGTGGCCACTACTGAGTTTTAGCCTTTGAGAAAGAAACATAACTTAATTCTAGGTTAAGGACAAATTTATTCAATGTTTTTTATTTGCCTTAGGGTTAACTATATGAGAACTTCCCTGGTGGCTCAGATGGTAAAGAATTGCCTCCAATGCAGAAGACCCAAGTTAGATCCTGGGTTGGGAAGATCCCTTGGAGAAGGGCATGACAACCCACTCTAGTATTCTTGCCTGGAGAATCTCTTGGATAGAGTGGCCTGGCAGTCCATGGGGTAGCAACTTCCACTAACTATATGAAGCCCAAATGTTAAGAGAAAAATATCAAATATTCAGGAATTTTTAAATATATTATCAAGAAAATTATTTATTTTAAGTAAGATTGGTCAAGTCCACTGACAGGAACTCCATAACCAAGACCATCATGGTAAGACCTAAGTTTTTTTAAAGGATTAAAATTCTTCATTTTTCGGTGTTCCATTTCCATTTTACCATTAGTGGTGAAACTTAGAAAACTCAAAGAGCTTGTGTGCATGTGTTTTTAAGAAATAGCAATGAAAGCATCATGGGATAAGTGGACTGTACATCATTCAGCACTTCTTTAAGGTTACCAAGAATCCCAAATGACAACATAGCGGCAAGACTAAGAGTTAAAGCCCATATCGTCAGTTTCTGTACTTGTTCTAGGACTGAGGTGTGATTCAAGTCTATATATCTCTAGGTCTAATATAATGCTAAAAAAAGAAAACCCAAACCATATTTCTAAATGCACACTCTATGGAAGTACCCTACTGTTAGCATCCCTGGAGAATATTTTTATAGACCCTTAATGAATACTTTAGTCATGCAATATGCCCCAAATTAATTATTTGTTCTCATCTCTTTGTCAAGTGCTCCCTTTCCTTTTCTCCCCAAACTTCAATTCTGTCAAACCTGTCTTCATAAGTTAAAGAGATAGGAAAACTGAACTGTGTTTTTATAATATATTTGCTCCTCAGATGGTGGTTATCTTTAATTCACAAATGATGTGTGTGTGTGTGTGTGTGTGTGTGTGTGTGTGTGACTATTGTGCTATTAACTGAAGATTACTTGGCATAAAAATTGACATTTTATTTATATACCCCTATATTAAAAATACTGTGAAACAAAGAATATCTTTTTAAAAATTTACCTCAAGCAACCAGATTTTACTCTTTTATGTTTTGTTTATTTACTTATTTTTACTATTCTGGTGTTACCACATGCTTATCATTCTCCCAACTTTTTTTTTCCTTTTTTAACATGTGTGTGATCTAAAAATAATACAAACTGTCTGACGCTTAAAAATCACATTATTTTGAACACAACAGAATGATTGCTAGCAAATATTTTTTCAGTATGTTGTTACTGAAATACCACATACAAGTTAGATGTTGTGTAATGCATATGTCAGGACAGAACCTTATGTTCACAGACTGTGAAAATATAATTTCTAACTTCAACAGAATAGTAACAAGATACCTATTTTCAGAATGTAAATTCATATGGGAGCACTGACAAGATGACAGATATTAAAATGGGTCCTGTATTCCAAAGTGACAGACTTGGCTAACATAGAACTTTTAAAGTCAGGACAAATCACTAGGAAATATTGACTTTTTTTTTTCTTTCCATTATTTCTTCCAATATGTTCTACATGATATTTTAAAAACCAAATCTAAACAAATTTTTATGCTATTATTTTCATGCTGATCTTAGTAAATATAGTAATTCAATAATTAATGTGTACATATATAAGAATTCTTATTAGGCCTTGAATTATACAGACAAAAATAGAAAAAACCTTCCATCAAAGAGCTTAACACACTGGTCTCATCAGTTTAGCATATTCACTCTGTTTTTTATTTTTTTAATGTGTTTATTTTTAAAATTCCCAACATTAATAGTTCTTATTTGCCACTATTCTGAAACTAGTAATTCACATATTGTCCCACCATAGGAGTTAACTTTGATCCAATCATTTCAACACACTTTTGAATTTGGATGCCTTTATTAACATAAAAATATCTGTGGAGCCCCACATCACAAATGAACACAATTCCTCATTTATTCAGAATACATGTCCAAAAATTATTCAGAGGTCTTTTCCCAGGATTATTATTTCTAGGCAAATGCTTTCTATCATTTTGCCCAGGGTTCTGTGGTAATAATTGCTGGTGTTGTCTCTGTAGCAAACTGATATGATTAATTAAATTTTTACCTATTATGTTCAGGTAAGATGACCACATATTTATGGAAATTTGGCTGCTTCTCTCCAATTACTCTAGAATATTTACTAAATTAATATATGTATTACTGTATATCTTAAAATATGTAAGTATTTTAAAATTTAAATTGACATATATAAATATATACTATGTGTTTTAATATCTATACTTAAATATACATATGTTTGAAAACTTGAATTGGCATCAAAATCTATACATAGAAACCTGTGTCTGTGTGTGTGCTTAGTTGCTCAGTCGTGTCTGATTCTTTGCGATCCCATGGACTGTAGCCCACCAGACTCCTCTATCCATGGGATTCTCCAGGCAAGAATAGTGGAGTGGGTTGCCATTTCCTCCTCCAGGGGATCTTCCCAACCCAGGGATTAAACCCAGGTCTCCCACATTGCAAATGGATTCTTACCATCTGAGCCACCAGGGAAGCCATAAAAACCTACCGAATAGCAAAATCAGGAAGCAGTTATGCTAATGGCCATTATACTATTATGAGACTAAAGGAAAAACAATCATAATATAAACTTTGGGTACCTTCCAACTTTGCTTATTCCTCTCCAGAGCAAAAACAATGAATATTCAGAACTTATATGTGACCCACTGTGAAATATCCTGGAAAGAATGAAAAATAATGTTTTATTAAATCCAAGTCCACTTCTGTCATATGATAAATCAATTCTCAACATATATTTCCTTCATTGAGTCTGATTATGGAAAACTCCATAACATAGGGAAAGATCACAGAATTTATGAAGAATTATTCTAATTACATCATTACAAGGGTATTTGCATAATTGAAAAGAAAATATTAGAAAATATATCTGATTTATTCCCTCAGTGAGAACCAAGAGGACAAAGTTTACACAAAATTATTTCCAGTAGACATGAGAAAGGGAGAATTATAGGAAAGAATTAAATTTAGAGACATAAAAGCCACAAAAATAAATTTCTTAGACTCTGAAAAAGCTAAATTCTATAGATTAGCCAAATGATTAAGTAAAGGATAAATTTGAAATTTCTATGCCATTCATGAAATGACAAAGAGTTCAAGATATCAAGGAAGTATATAATTTACATGGGAGACCAGATATTAAGGTTCAGAGCAGTAGACTCTTAGTAGACTTATAAGAAATTTCAAAGTAAAAACTGCTCAGAGTCTTGTGCTGTTATGTGCTGTGGTTAAGTCACTTCTGTTGTGTCTGACTCTTTGCGACACCCTGAACTGTACCCTTCCAGGCTCCTGTGTCCATAGGATTCTCTAGGCAAGAATACAGGAGTAGGTTACCATGTCCTCATCCAGGGGATCTTCATTACCCAGGGATCAAATTGGAGTCTGTTGCATCTTCTGCACTGGCAGTCGGGTTCTTTACCACTACCAACACCTGGGTCTTAACAGTGCTAAAAAAAGGAAGCCCATATAGTTCATATAAAGCTGTAGATGTAAGATGCTTATTCATAAAGGGTTACTCACTCTTCTAACTTGTAGAAGAGATATGAAGCTAGTCTTTAATTAACTTTGTCCATATTTACAAACAAATTATAAAGAATTACAAGCTGCATAGGTTTGAAGGAAAAATGTGATATATTTTTATTTAAAACTCAATTAAACTTTAATTATTACAGAAAGATCAACAAACAAAAAAGCCTGATAAATGCAAGTGCTCAAAAATGAACCAAATAATGAGCTTCTTGAATACTAGTCTTGTGTTAAATAAGAGTAACAAGCAAGAGGGTATTAAAACAAATGATTATATTTTAAATTGCCAAAAATTAAAGAAATATAAAATGACTTTAAATAATTGGTTCAGACTTCTAAATTCCTTTATTAAAAGGACCAATTCAGGACTTCCCTGGTAGTACAGTGGATAGGACACCTGGATTCCTCTGCAGGAGGCACAGGTTTGACCACAGGTCATAGAATTTCCCCATGCTGTGAGATGTGGCCAAAAAAAAAAAAAAAAAAAAAAAAGCTACTGAAAGGGTCAATTCAATTAGACATTTTTTTTTTTTAAGAGAGAAAGAGGAAAAGGTCATTGGCAATCTACTTCTAAATATATATATATATATATATATATAAAGCATATATATGCTTCCCTGATTGCTCAGTTGGTATAGAATCTGCCTGCAATGCAAGAGACCCTGGTTCGATTCCTGAGTGGGGAAGAGCCGCTGGAGAAGGGATAGGCTATCCACTCCAGTATTCTTGGGCTTCCCTGGTGGCTTAGTAGGTAAAGAATCTTCCTGCAATGTGGGAGACCTAGGTTCAATCCCTGGATTGGGAAGATCCTCTGGAGAAGGGAACAGGCTACCCACTCCAGTATTCTGGCCCAGAGAATTCCACTGACTGTATAACCCTTTGGGTCACAAGGATTGGACACAACTGAGAAGCCTTCATTTTCAATTAGAAAATTTTTTTAAAGAGAGAGGAAGGAAAAGTTCAATGACAATCTACCTCTAAAAAAAGCAAACAAACAAAAGCAACTTAAATATTTGCAGTGGGTGTACATGCACCGGTGGTGGATTCATGTCAATGTATGGCAAAACCAATACAGTATTGTAAAGTAAAATAAAGTAAAAATAAAATTTTAATTAAAAAATAAATAAATAAATAAATATTTGCAATGGTAATGAGCAAGTGGAAAAGGAGTAAACTACTTCTGCAGGCTAACAAAACCAAAAATGTTTCCAGTTCAGACACAAGTATTGTTCTCTTTTCCCTGGTAAAATACCACTAAAATTACACTGCATTATTGACTTCATTTTTTTTTTTTTTTTTTTTTTACCAAAAAGATCTATGAGATGGGCCATAAGTTGCACAAGATATTTCAATAAATTTATACTAAAACGAAAGATAGTAGAAGTTTTCTAACATGAAATGGAAATTAAACAGTAGTCTGACAAGAAACAGTATTCTTTACAGAATATCTGGAGTCTTGAGCAGGCCAAACGGAGAGTTGGAGTGAGGAGATGGGGATAAGTTAATTCAAAGCTATATGTTTAAGTTCTATGATAGTTGCCTCCCCACAACAATGTGCAATCTCTCTGCTTACCTCTTCCTGGATTTCTAAGTATATTGTATCTGAGGTAAAGTGGAAGGATTATTTTTCAAAAAAGCAGAAGCATCTATACAGAAGAGAATTTGATAGCTTAGATATATGAAAAATGAAAGAGACACGTGTACCCCAATGTTCATCGCAGCACTGTTTATAATAGCCAGGACATGGAAGCAACCTAGATGTCCATCAGCAGATGAATGGATAAGAAAGCTGTGGTACATATACACAATGGAGCATTACTCAGCCATTAAAAAGAATGCATTTGAATCAGTTCTAATGAGGTGGACGAAACTGGAGCCGATTATACAGAGTGAAGTAAGCCAGAAAGAAAAACACCAATACAGTATACTAACACATATATATGGAATTTAGAAAGATGGTAACAATAACCACGGATGCAAGACAGCCAAAGAGACATGGATGTATAGAACAGACTTTTGGACTCTGTGGGAGAGGGAGAGGGTGGGATGATTTGCGAGAATGGCATTGAAACATGTATAATATCATATAAGAAACAATTACCAGTCTAGGTTTGATGCAGGATACAGGATGCTTGGGGATGGTGCACTGGGATGACCCAGAAAGATGATATGGGCAGGGAGGTGGGAGGGGGATTCAGAATGGGGAACACGTGTATACCCGTGGCAGATTCATGTTGATGTATGGCAAAACCAATACAGTATTGTAAAGTAAAATAAAGTAAAATAAAAAAATAATAAAAAAAAAGTCACCAAGAGGTTTTAATAGATATTCAATCAAATTCCACTCATATGAAAACATTTTGTATATAAAAATACAAAGAAACATACCTCCTAGTTATTAATAATAAATAGTGTTCAAAGAAGTGTTTGTGTCAGCACAAGATTGAAACATAATTAAAAATTCCAAATCAAAGGAATTATAGTTGCTTTGGATGGTTGGTTGGTGATCACTGACACCTCTGAATGATGTACCTAATTTGAAGTAATGTCGTTCTTAGAGCAGTGTAGGGATAGGGCCCCAAATCTTAGTGGCCTAATACGTAAAAGTTTGTTTCTGACTCACAGACAGTTGAATGTAGGTGATTTGTGTGTGACCTTCTATTTTATGACTCCAGCAACTCCATCTAGTAGGATCTCAAAATTTTCTGTTGGATTTCCTGTGATATTTTGGATGATAGCAACACATCAAGACTGATGCATCATATGAAGCTTTTATTGGCTACATGTACCTGCTATACATACCTGTAATCTATTAGTTATAACTCTCATTATTATACCTATCTTGGAAATGAAGCATATTTTTGTGCACAAGTAAGCAAAAAAAAAAAAAAAAAAAATGGTAGAAAAGAATCTAGTTTCTATTACAGTTACAAAAAGTAAAATTATTAACATCTTTAGTAATTGTGATTTGTAAAATTGATAATTTGAAGCAAAAAAACTGGGCATAAAGCTGCAGGTTAAACTAGCATATACTACTGGTAAGAATACTTATTGCCATTCCCTTATATTATTTAAAGAAAGGTCTTGACATTAATACCTTTCTGTTTTCAACATTTTTAGAAATTTAAATAATCCCCAGCAGAATTTTAGAAGCAAGTGTACTTTCCAAGACATGACAAGAAAAATCTATGCAAAACAGTACAAATGAGAGACAACAATAAATATAAACTAGCATTAAAAAAAGCAACACCTCAGAATGCTAAAACCTGAAAATCTGGAAGCAGTTCAAGATGTCAGCATAAGAAGAACCCAGACCTGCTTCTTCCCATCAACACAACAAATACACCCTACATTTGGATTAATTCCCTCAAAGGAACCTGAGAACTAGCTGAAGAAAGGATGAAAAGGACCACACTGAGACAAATAGAAGAGGCAGAGAAACATTCTCACCAAAACCTTACACCCTAGCATGGTAGCACATGGTAGGGAAGGATCTCAACCATGCCACTTCTCCCAGAGGAGCCAACAGATCGGTGCCTCACATTGGGAACCCTGATTCAGAGGAACTATACCAAAAAGATGAGGCATAAATCATCTGTCTTAGAACACCGATGAAGCTAATGTCTGAGGGTCCCAAAGTGCTATAGGAAATTAAGACTCCTCCCTAAAGGGCTGGCATGTAGTCTCACTTGCTCTAAGACCCAGCAAAATTGCAAGAGTTTGAAAAATTTCAAGATTATATGTGAAGCAGAGACATTTGAAAATCTAAAATCACATGCTGAAGGGGCAGGGGATGTTGAAGACACTCCCAGGAGATGGAGACACTGGAAGCTGCACTCCCCACCTAAGCTGCTAGCACAGCCAGGTGAGCTCGGATGGGGCCAAGCAAGCAGAGCACTGACCTGTGGCACTGCTGAAGCCAGAGATCTCCCATGGTTGTAGCTCTCCCTGCTTCTTGGCTGGGACAGGCACAAACAGTCTAGCATGCTCCTGCTCTCTAGCTAAACTCTGAGTTTGAGCAGCTGCAACACTCCTCTCCCTCTGGCAAGCCAGACAACGGTCCAAAATACATCCTCAATCTTCCTGTGAAAAAGGCCTATTTGCTTATCCTGGAGCTTTACCCTGAAGGACAAGCTTTAGGTCACCACACATCTAAAGGATAAGGTGTGTGTGTGTGTGTGCACTCAGTCATGTCCAACTCTGTGTGACCCCCATGAACTATATAACCTGCCAGGCTCCTCTGTCCATGGGTATTTCCTGGCAAGAATATTGGAGTGGGTGGCCATTTCCTCCCCCATGGAATCTTCCTGACCCACAGATCTAACCTGCATCTCTGTATCTCCTGCATTGGCAGGTGGGTTTTCTATCAATGCCAACCGTGCCACCAGGGAAATCCAACACATATACACACACAGGATAAAGAGGCACTCTCAGGGAATGTAAGCAGGGGGACACCATCCTTGTGTCTGAGACACAGGCTGAGAAAGAAAAGCCAGAGCCCTGATCAAAACTCACAACTCACCATTCTTTTGCAACATTTTTTCCTCGTATAAATTAATAATCACCCTTCCTGGAGCACTTCTCTCTCTTCATCTGTGGGATACAAAGAGCTTATGGTCAAGTATACATAGTTCCTTATCCATGATGTCCTTAGGCATTTATATCCTTCTGTTATGGACTGAATATTTGTGTTCCTTCAAATTTCATATATTGAAACTAAATCAGTCCCCAGGCTCTCCAACACCTTCCCTACATGAAGGTATTTAGAAGTAGAGCCTTTGAGAAATAATTATAATCAGATGAGGTCAGGAGGGTGGAATGGGATTAATGCCTTTATAAGTGTTACTGAAGAGCTTACGTTTCCTTTTTTCTTTCTTTCTTTTTTTTTTTTTTTTTTTTGCTCTCTGCCAAGCAGCAGGTTCTGCCTGGAATATGAAGGACTTCAAATATTGTTATACAAATGAAGGAATCACCAAATTAATCATGGAGAAATACCCTTTCAGATCACGATTTTTATTTTGAAATATCCTTTCCATTGACTCTATAATTTTTGGCATTCTTTCAGATTACAAAGAAGGGCTCAATAATTGTAGTCAGTTTCTTTGTTCCACATAATAGCTGACTGGAAGGTCCTCTTCCACTGAAAAAAGAATCCCTTCTGGGCAGCTAAGACATAATACTGGAAGAATAATACTTGATGGTGAAACAACAGGGCTAACGTTAAAGCCAATAATTCATTGACACAGACATTTAAATGTAGAGTGTAAATTATCAGACCTCTTTTTGTCATCCTCTTCAATAGGAGTGAGAATGCAGGTGTTAGAGTATTGAAGCAACTCTGCAGGATTTAAGGGCACAAAATAATCAATTGAAATAACAAAAAAGCTAATTGACTGGGTGCTGTGACTATAACCAGATAATGAGGGTTATTTTTGTTTAATGAATTGAATTCACATGGTTACAAAAATACAGAAATCTCAGAAGTATCTCCAGTATCTCTCTCTTACCTGATGTTCTAATTCGTCTATAAGTGGTCAACGAATTTGTGTTCCAACACCTCCACTTATGATGCCACATTATCTCTTGAGACACTGCCTTCTCTTTTTGGTCAACTCTAAGAACAATAAAATTCTTAAAAAATTGTAATTAAATTTTTCCATTCCATCAAGCATTAAACTTATCTTTATCCCTTTGAATCACAAAAAGTAAAGTAAGTGACTCTTGTTTCTCTTTGCTTTCTGCCATTGATGAGGGTGAAGAAGGAGAGTGAAAAAGCTGGCTTAAAACTAAAAACAAACAAACAAACAAAAAAAGCTAGGATCATGGCATCCGGCTCCATTGTTGCTGCTGCTGCTAAGCCGCTTCAGTCGTGTCTGACTCTGTGTGACCCCATAGACAGCAGCCCACCAGGCTCCCCTGTCCCTGGGATTCTCCAGGCAAGAACAGTGGAGTGGGTTGCCATTTCCTTCTCCAATGCATGAAAGTGAAAAGTGAAAGTGAAGTCGCTCAGTCGTGTCTGACTCTTCGCGACCCCATGGACTGCAGCCCATCAGGCTCCTCCGTCCATGGGATTTTCCAGACAAGAGTACCGGAGTGGGGTGCCATTGCCTTCTCCATTACTTCATGGCAAACAGAAGGGGAAAAGGTGGAAGTAGTGAGAGATTTACTCTCTTGGGCTCTAAAATCACTGTGGATGGTGACTGCAGCCATGAAATCAGATGAAGATTACTTCTTGGAAGGAAAGCTATGAAAAACTTAGACAGTGTGTTGAAAAGCAAAGACATTTTTACTTTGCTAACAAAGGTCCATACAGCCAGGGCTGTGGTCTTCCCAGTGGTCATGTGCAGTTGTAAGAGCTGGACCATAAAGAAGGCAGAGCACCAAAGAATTGATGCCTTCGAACTGTGGTGCTGGAGAAGACTCCTGAGAGTTATCTGGACAGTAAGGATACCAAACTAGTCAATCTTAAGGTAAATCAACCCTGAATACTCATTGGAAGGACTGATGCTGAAGCTGAAGATCCAGTGTCTTGATTATCTGATGTGAACAGCCAACTCATTGGAAGTCCCTGATACTGGGAAAGATTTAAGGCAGAAGGAGAAGAGGGAGTCAGAGGATGAGATGGCTGAATGGCATTTCCAGTGCAATGGACATGAACTTGGGCAACTTTGGAAGATGGTGAGGGATAAGGAGGCCTGGCATATTGCAGTCAATGGAGTCATAAAGAATCAGACATGACTGGGCAACTGAACAACAGCAATGACTCTTTTGGGCAATAGCTTCCAAAGATATTTGCTAAAACAATTCTCCAAGGTGATCATTAGTGTTATCCTGTATTTAAATGCAGTAAGCCTTGGGGCTTCCCAGGTGGCCTCAGTGGTAGAGAACCCACCTGCCAATGTAGGGGATAGAGACAGAGGTTCAATCCCTGGGTCAGGAAGATCCTTTGGAGGAGGGCATAGCAATCCACCCCAGTATTCTTGCCTGGGCGTGGTGGGCTATATTCCATGGGATCAAAAATAGTGAGAAGTGAATGAAGTGATTCAGCAGCAGCAGCAAGCCTTCAGTTCAGTTCAGTTCAGTCGCTCAGTCGTGTCCGACTCTTTGCGACCCCATGAATTGCAGCACGCCAGGCCTCCCTGTCCATCACCAACCCCCACAGTTCACTCAGACTCACATCCATCGAGTCAGTGATGCCATCCAGCCATCTCATCCTCGGTCCTCCCCTTCTCCTCCTGCCACCAATCTCTCCCATAATCAGAGTTTTTTCCAATCAGGCAACACTTTGCATGAGGTGGCCAAAGTACTGGAGTTTCAGCTACAGCATTATTCTTTCCAAAGAACACCCAGGGCTGATCTCCTTCAGAATGGACTCGTTGGATCTCCTTGCAGTCCAAGGGACTCTCAAGAGTCTTCTCCAACAACACAGTTCAAAAGCATCAATTCTTCAGCACTCTGCCTTCTTCACAGTCCAACTCTCACATCGATACATGACCACTGGAAAAACGACAGACTTGACTAGACAGACCTTAGTCAGCAAAGTAATGTCTCTGCTTTTGAACATGCTATCTAGGTTCAAGACCATCCCCATGGAAAAGAAATGCAAAAAAGCAAAATGCCTGTCTGGGGAGGCCTTACAAATAGCGGTGAAAAGAAGAGAGGTGAAAAGCAAAGGAGAAAAGGAAAGATATAGGCATCTGAATGCAGAGTTCAAAAGAATAGCAAGAAGACATAAGAATGGCTTCTTCAGCAATCAATGCAAAGAAATAGAGGAAAACAACAGAATGGGAAAGACTAGAGATCTCTTCAAGAAAATTAGAGATACCAAGGGAATATTTCATGCAAAGATGGGCTTGAGAAAGGACAGATTTGGTATGGACCTAACAGAAGTATAAGATATTAAGAAGAGGTGGCAAGAATACACAGAAGAACTGTACAAAAAAGATCTTCACGACCCAGAAAATCATGATGATGTGATCATTAATCTAGAACCAGACATCTTGGAATGTGAAGTCAAGCGGGCCTTAGAAAGCATCACTACTAACAAAGCTAGTGGAGGTGATGGAATTTCAATTGAGCTGTTTCAAATCCTGAAAGACGATGCTGTGAAAGTGCTGCACTCAATATGCCAGCAAATTAGGAAAACTCAGCAGTGGCCACAGGACTGGAAAAGGTCAGTTCTCATTCCAATTCCAAAGAAAGGCAATGCCAAAGAATGCTCAAACTACTGCACAATTGCACTCATCTCACATGCTAGTAAAATAATGGTCAAAATTATCCAAGCAAGGCTTCAGCAATACGTGACCTGTGAACTTCCTGATGTTCAAGCTGGTTTTAGAAAAGGCAGAGGAACCAGAGATCAAATTGCCAACATTCGCTGGATCATGGAAAAAGCAAGAGAGTTCCAGAAAAATATCTGTCTGCTTTATTGACTATGCCAAAGCCTTTGACTGTGTGGATCACAATGAACTGTGGAAAATTCTGAGAGAGATGGGCATACCAGACCACCTGACCTGCCTCTTGAGAAATCTGTATGCAGGTCAGGAAACAACAGTTAGAACTGGACATGGAACAACAGACTGGTTCCAAATAGGAAAAGGAGTACGTCAAGGCTGTATATTGTCACCCTGCTTATTTAACTTCTCTGCAGAGTACATCATGAGAAACGCTGGGCTGAAAGAAACACAAGCTGGAATCAAGATGGCCGGGAGAAATATCAATAACCTCAGATATGCAGATGACACCACCCTTATGGCAGAAAGTGAAGAGGAGATAAAAAACCTCTTGAGGGAAGCAAAAGAGGAAAGCGAAAAAGTTGGCCTAAACCTCAACATTCAGAAAACAAAGATCATGGCATTCGGTCCCATCACCTCATGGGAAATAGATGGGGAAACAGTGGAAACAGTGTCAGAGTTTATTTTTTTCAGCTCGAGAATCACTGCAGATGGTGACTGCAGCCATGAAATTAAAAGACACTTACGCCTTGGAAGAAAAGTTATGACCAATCTAGATAGCATATTCAAAAGCAGAGACATTACTTTGCCGACTAAGGTCCGTCTAGTCAAGGCTATGGTTTTTCCTGTGGTCATGTATGGATGTGAGTTGGACTGTGAAGAAGGCTGAGCGCGGAAGAATTGATGGGTTTGAACTGTGGTGTTGGAGAAGACTCTTGAGAGTCCCTTGGACTGCAAGGAGATCCAACCAATCCATTCTGAAGGAGATCAACCCTGGGCTTTCTTTAGAAGGAGTGATACTAAAGCTGCAACTCCAGTACTTTGGCCACCTCATGAGAAGTGTAGATTCATTGAAAAAAACTCTGATGCTGGGAGAGATTGGGGGCAGGAGGAGAAGGGGACGACAGAATGAGATGGCTGGATGGCATCACGGACCCGATGGGCATGAGTCTGAGTGAACTCCGGGAGATGGTGATGAACAGGGAGGCCTGGCGTGCTCTGATTCATGGGGTCGCAAAGAGTCGGACATGACTGAGTGACTGAACTGAACTGATCTAGGCTGGTCATAACTTTTCTTCAAAGGAGTAAGCGTCTTTCAATTTCATGGCTACAATCACCATCTGCAATTATTTGGGAGCCCAAAAAAATAAAGACTGACCCTGTTTCCACTGTTTCCCCATCTATTTCCCATTAAGTGATGGGACCGGATGCCATGATCTTCATGTTCTGAATGTTGAGCTTAAGCCAACTTTGTCACTCTCCTCTTCACTTTCATCAAGAGGTTTTTTTAGCTCCTCTTCACTTTCTGCCATAAGGGTGGTGTCATCTGCATATTGAGATTATTGATATTTCTCCCGGCAATCTTGATTCCAGCTTGTGTTTCTTCCAGCCCAGCGTTTCTCGTGATGTACTCTGCATAGAAGTTAAATAAGCAGGGTGACAATATACAGCCTTGACGTACTCCTTTTCCTATTTGGAACCAGTCTGTTGTTCCATGTCCAGTTCTAACTGTTGTTTCCTGACCTGCATACACATTTCTCAAGAGGCAGGTCAGGTGGTCTGGTATGCCCATCTCTCTCAGAATTTTCCACAGTTTATGTGATCCACTCAGTCAAAGGCTTTGGCATAGTCAATAAAGCAGAAATAGATGTTTTTCTGGAACTCTCTTGCTTTTTCCATGATCCAGCGAATGTTGGCAATTTGATCTCTGGTTCCTCTGCCTTTTCTAAAACCAGCTTGAACATCAGGAAGTTCACGGGTCACATACTGTTGAAGTCTGGCTTGGAGAATTTTGAGCATTACTTTACTAGTGTGTGAGATGAGTGCAATTGTGCAGTAGTTTGAGCATTCTTTGGCATTGCCTTTCTTTGGAATTGGAATGAGAACTGACCTTTTCCAGTCCTGTGGCCACTGCTGAGTTTTCCAAATTTGCTGGCATATTGAGTGCAGCACTTTCACAGCATCATCTTTCAGGATTTGTAATAGCTCCACTGGAATTCCATCACCTCCCCTAGCTTTGTAATGATGCTTTCTAAGGCCCACTTGACTTCACATTCCAGGATGTCTGGATCTAGATGAGAGATCACACGATCGTGATTATCCGGGTCGTGAAGATCTTTTTTTTGTACAGTTCTTCTGTGTATTCTTGCCACCTCTTCTTAATATCTTCTGCTTCTGTTAGGTCCAGACCATTTCTGTCCTTTATTGAGCCCATCTTTGCATGAAATGTTCCCTTGGTATCTCTAATTTTCTTGAAAAAATCTCTAGTCTTTCCCATTCTGTTGTTTTCCTCTATTTCTTTGCATTGCTTGCTGAAGAAGGCTTTCTTATCTCTTCTTGCTATTCTTTGAACCTCTGCATTCAGATGCTTATATCTTTCCTTTTCTCCTTTGCTTTTCACCTCTCTTCTCTTCACAGCTATTTGTAAGTCCTCCCCAGACAGCCATTTTACTTTTTTGCATTTCTTTTCCATGGGGATGGTCTTGATCCCTGTCTCCTGTACAATGTCATGAACCTCATTCCATAGTTCATCAGGCACTGTATCTATCAGATCTAGGCCCTTAAATCTATTTCTCACTTCCACTGTATAATATTAAGGGATTGATTTACAGAACTGTAAATATGTTTCCAAGTCTATATATCTAGGTATTTTCATATAGATGCTGGAGCCTAGAGCTATTGGTATTGTTACTTGATTGCATTCTGTGAATCAAATGGTAAGAAACATAAACTGCTTTGTCTTCTCTTTGCTCAGTCTATCTTGGTTACAGTAAGAATGTGTTTCATTTGCCAGGTAAACTGGCAGTGCTGGTAACTTCCAGCGAGATTAATATGGAGATAAACAAGGATAAATACAATCACAATGGTAAATATGTAAACGGTTTGGAGATAAATTTTTTAAAATAAGAGATTCAAGAGGGCATATAGCAGGATTAGTTGAACATTCTATGGAGCTCAGACTCTAAAGTGGGTAATCTTGTTTGAGGGACAGTAAGTTCTAGTGTTTGAAAATAAGAGTTGAAGGCAGAGAGCTTCAAACTGGGTGAAAACACAAGAATCTCACAAGCATTGCTAATAAAAAATACTGATACTTAGAATAAGTATCCACTGAATTATTTGAATGGGGTCAGTCTTTAGAACAAGAAGCTGTTGAATTATTTCAGTGGAGTGACTCAATCATGCTTACATATCCAAAGTGTCATGGACACAATCATCCAATGCTGTTGGAAGATCACTTTAATGTGCCTTGCTGTTTCATTTTGCTTTGTTTGGCTTGTACTCTGGGGGTGGTGCTGAATTATGTATGTATTAATAAGCACTACAGGTGATTCTGATTCCTGCTAACATGGGAGAACCACTGAAGGAGGCTTTTATTTACAGCATTTGGTATCAATCCTGGCTGCACACTAGAACCCTGAGGAAGCTTCCTGAGCTCTCTTTGGAAAAAGACCACTAAACCTATCTAATTGGTCTAGAGTGGAACCTGAGCATCAGAACATTAAAAAAAAAAAAAAAAGGATATTAAAGTGTAGACAGCTTTGAAAACTACTAGGTCAGCCCATCAAGGAATTATAGAGTTGGCTGAAATGATCATTTGAGTTTTTCCATAAGATGTTATGGAAAACCCAGATGAACTTTTTGGCCAACCCAATAACTCTAGTTGATCTGACAGAAAAGGATTTCTTAGCCTGGCAAGGCAAAGAGGTAATAGATTATGGGAACTGCATCCAGTTCTCATTCAAATTCTCGGGACACAAATGAACCTCAGAGGAAAGAATTGATGCTGGCACATTCAGTGAGAGTATTGCAACATTGATAGTAATTGAGAATATTCCTGATGGCCATGCTGTAGGAGAAATGAGTCTTCTGTGATTGTCTGCATTGGCACACTAGGAGCTCTGCTTTATATGAAAATCAGGGAGGGATGATGTACAACAACTGGAGAAACAGCAAAGGTGGGTCTACTATGGGTATGGCCTAAGGACCAGGCCCTTCACCAATTCCAATACAAAACACCTTGAGATGCTCATGCAGTATCATTATGGCAAGGGAAGTGCCAATTAACTGGAATTAGATAGCCCATAAGCTAAGAGCCTAGTTCTCTAGTTTCTAAAATCAAGGTCCAGAAAAGTAATTCTATGGTTTAATAGGCCCAGTGTGCAAACTTAAAGAGAATGTGAATAAGTCTAAATGGCTGAGATGTTATAGAGACTTGTGTTTGTCAAGGGGGAAGGAGAAGGTGGGGGGAAAGATTGTGAACTTGGGATTAGCAGATGCAAATCATTATGTCAACAAGAGTCTACTGTATAGCACAGGAAACTATATTCAATATTCTGTAATAAACCATGATGGCAAAGAAAATATGTATATATGTATAACTGAGTCATTTTGTTGTACAGCAAAAAACAAAGACAGCAATGTAAATCAACTAATAGTCCAACAAATTTTTTAAAGTTATCTTAAATATGCTGCAAAATAACTAGTTGTTTAATTATAGCAGGTTGAGACTCTGATGATGGGAGGGATTGGGGGCAGGAGGAGAAGGGTACGACAGAGGATGAGATGGCTGGGTGGCATCCCTGGCTCGATGAACATGAGTCTGAGTGAACTCCGGGAGTTGGTGATGGACAGGGAGGCCTGGCGTGCTGCGATTCATGGGGTCAGAAACAGTCAGACATGACTGAGTGACTGAACTGAACTGAAAGTTAGTATTTAAGCATTTTTTGTTCATTTATGAAAATAATGCATAAATTAAGAAATAAACTATCAAAAACACTTTTTGTCATCATAAACTAGAAACAATTACAACAAAACAACTGTGATATTTATATTTTGTTTAGTGCTTATTTTCTTCAGGCAGTGGTCTAAATGCTTTGAAGCTATTATCTCATAGAAATCTGGCTATTATGATATTACTTTACAAATTAATATATGTAAGGAAATGATAGAATAAATAACTTGCTAAGGTTCATGAATTAATAAGCCATAGAGACAGGATTTTAAACCAGACAGTAAAACAACTAAGCTATCACTACTGAGTTATATAATATTCTAGGTAGAGATGTGTATGATGTGCTTATTAATTTGATCATGAAAGAAAGAAGAAATATAAATGATTCAAAATATGTATATTTATAATAATAATAATGCTCATTTTAATTTAGGCAAAATAATTTTAACAGAGCCAATTGAAAAGTCAATATTTAATGAATGAATGATATATTTGAAAGGGATACTTTCACAGGTTTCAGTTCAGTTCAGTTCAGTTCAGTCACTCAGTCATGTCCTACTCTTTGTGACCCCGTGAATTGCAGCACGCCAGGCCTCCCTATCCATCACCAACTCCCGGAGTTCACCCAAACTCCTGTCCATCGAGTTGGTGATGCTATCCAACCATCTCATCCTTTGTTGTCCCCTTCTCCTCCTGCCCTCAATCCCTCTCAGCATCAGAGTCTTTTCCAATGAGTCAACTCTTCACATGAGGTGGCCAAAGTACTGGAGTTTCAGCTTTAGCATCAGTCCTTCCAGAGAACACCCAGAACTGATCTCCTTTAGGATGGACTGGTTGGATCTCCTTGCAGTCCAAGGGACTCTCAAGAGTCTTCTCCAACACCACAGTTCAAAAGCATTAATTCTTCGCTGCTCAGCTTTCTTTACATTGATATTTATCCCAGCAATCTTGATTCCAGTATGTGCTTCATCCAGCCAAATGTTTCTCTTGATGTTTCTGCATATAAGTTAAAAAAGCACGGTGACAATACACAGCCTTGATGAGCTCCTTTTCCTCTTTGGAACCAGTCTGTTGTTCCATGTCCAGTTCTAACTGTTGCTTCCTGACCTATATACAGATCTCTCAGGAGGCAGGTAAGGTGGTCTGGTATTCCCATCTCTTTAAGAATTTTCCACAGCTTATTGTGATCCACACAGTCAAAGGCTTTGGCATAGTCAATGAAGCAGAAATAGATGTTTTTCTGGAACTCTCCTGCTTTTTCCATGATCCAGTGGATGTTGGCAATTTGATCTCTGGTTGCTCTGTCTTTTCTAAAACCAGCTTGTACATCAGGAATTTCATGGTTCACATATTGCTGAAACCTGGCTTGGAGAATTTTGAGCATTATTTTACTAGCATGTGAGATGAGTGCAATTGTGCAGTAGTTTGAGTATTCTTTGGCATTGCCTTTCTTTGCGATGGGAATGAAAACTGACCTTTTCCAGTCCTGTGGCCACTGCTGAGTTTTCCAAATTTGCTGGCATATTGAGTGAAGCACTTTCACAGCATCATCTTCCAGTATTTGAAATAGCTCCACTGGAATTCCATCATCTCCACTAGCTTTGTTCTTAGCGATGCTTTCTAAGGCCCACCTGAGTTCACATTCCAGGATGTCTGGCTCTAGGTGAGTGAACACCATCGTGATTATCTTGGTCATGAAGATCTTTTTTGTACAGTTCTTCTGTGTATTCTTGCCACCTCTTCTTAATATCTTCTGCTTCTGTTTGGTCATAGTTTAGCAGTAGCAAAATGAGTATATCAAACTAACCCAGCTAAAATGTAGAAAGTGAAGGAGAAAGTCACTCAGTTGTATCCAACTCTTGTGACCCCATGGACTATATAATCTATGGAATTCTCTAGGCCAGAATACTAGAGTGGGTAGCCTTTCCCTTCTCCAGGGGATCTTCCCAACCCAGTGATAGAACCCAAGTCTCTTGCATTGCAAGCAGATTCTTTACCCACTGAGCCACAAGGGGAGCCCAAGAATACTGGAGTGGGTAGCCTATCCTTTCTCCAGCAGATCTTCCTGACCCAGGAATTGAACCAGGATCTCCTGCATTGCAGGTAGGTTCTTTATCAACTGAGCTATAAGTGAAATATGTAGAACTAAATATCAATTGAGTCAAGGATAGATTAAGATACGATATTCCAATATTTATTTTATAGTATTTTGGAGGGAATGGAGGAGAAAAAAATTATCTGAACAGCTAACTATTGAGAAATTTCCAGAGCTGAACACTGAAATATGAGAAATAAATAGAATGCATATTAAAAATAGTCATCTTATTAAAACTATTGACATTGATGTATAAAGATACAATTAGTTCCTTCAGAAAAATGAAACAAGATTATTTCCAAGCTGTAACTTTATGGTCAACATATACACACTTCTTTTGGTACAGGGGATTAACATATATACATTACTACTCATAAAACAGATAATCAGCAAGGACCTACTACAGAGCACAAGGAACTCTACTCAGTATTTTGTAATAACCTATATAAGAAAGATATCTAAAGAATGGTATATGTGCATGTATAACAATCACTTTGCTGTGCACCAGAAACTAATACAACGTAGTAAATCAACCACGTGTGTTGTGCTGTTGCTTCAGTTGTGTCCAACACTTTGCAGCCCTAGGGACTGTAGCCTACCAGGTGTCTCTGTCCATGGGATTCTCCTTGGTGCCCTTCTCAAGGGAATCTTCCCGACCCAGGTATCAAACTAGCATCTCTTAGGTCTCCTGCATTGGCAGGTGGGTTCTTTACCAGTAGCAGCAGCCTGGAAGCCCCAAATCAATATATGTGTTTGTGCCTGCTGAATCACTTCAGTCATGTCCGACTCTTTGCAACCATTTGGACTGTACTCTGCCAGCTTCCTCCAATATAAAATAAAAATTAAATTAAAAAAATACAGTAAGGTCCATGATATATTCTCATTAGCAGCAATAGAAGTCTGAAGATATTAGGGTGATACCTTAAAAAGCTAACAGAAACATATTCAACAACATTGTTGTGCAAGAATAAGTATAAAATATGATCATTTTTACACACAAAAGATGAATATTTTATCATTGATATAACAGTATTGTGAACTGTTGCACTTCAAAAAGAAGGAAAGTGACTCCAGATGAAAGAGATGCATTACTAGAAACATGAACCCAGAAACTAGCAACACACCATTGGTTTTTAAAAGCCATAATATCTTTGTATATTTTTTCAAAGGGATAAAGCAAAAAGTCTACACAACAATAGTAAGATATAAAGCAGGACATGAAGTCTTTGATGATTAAACTAAAGATTTTTACCATTGTCAAAGAATAGGTATAACAATGGATTTGTTTGAACAAACTTATTACAAATCATCTTAAAATATATATAATCACAGAAACCAAAGAAATGCAACTAATATACTAAGTATCAGAAGGAAAAAAAAACTCAATAAAACAGAAGGCAAAGTAAACATTAAAAAGCAAAGAAAACAGATGGTAGAGATAGAATATAAAATAAATAATTAGAAAATGTATTTCTGTATTAGTAAACACATTAAATGCATGCAGATTATTGAGTTAGATAAAAATAGCATAACGTAAAACAATTTTTCAACACTATGTTGCTTACCACATACCCATCTGAAGGAGACCTGCACAGTTCCTCTTATATTATATATATATATATATAAAGAGGAGATGATGGAATAAAGATACATTAGCAAAATCCTAATTACACAATCAAAAAATATGGTTGCTAATACTAATATCAGAAAGAATGCAAATTAAGGCAAAAAGCACTAACAAGAATCAAGATACCCCCCTATAAAATGATTGAGAGCAGTTTATCAAGATGATTTGGAAATCTTATGTACTGAACCTATCAAGTAAATATTTTAAATTCCATAATTTTATTAACACATTTTTTACAATAAACACATAGATCAAGTAACAAAATTGAACATAAAAGGTGTTGGATAATAATAAATTAGCATGATTTAAAAGATGAAAAGTCTTCATATAAGATTTAGAGAATAAATAATTTTGCTCCATGTTTTGTATAAGATTTCACTGAAAGAATTATATGCTAAACATAAAGGAACTCCCTCAAATATATTGCAAACTTCTTGTTTTGTACCATTATTCTTTTTTTTTTTTTTTTTGCATGAATATACTCTTTGGAATGAATTCCTTATTCTACAATTTGTTTTACTTTTAAGTTGTTAGTATACACAAAAATACAACAAAAGATCTCTCATTTACCATAAGCAATCTGTTCTTGATGAAAAAACTAAACAAGAGCCTTCTTGCTATCATTTGAAGCATTAGAAAGTAACCCTCCAAGCTCTCAATAATTTCTAAAATAACACTGAGATACAGAAAACATTTGTGTCTATACATAGGTAATCTCATGAAAGAAAGAAAGTTTTGCTTCTATCATTAGAAGTTTAATGTTATATAATTGGGGATTCACTTTAACACTGAGTATTTAGCAAAGGAACATTTAGCATTAAGAACATTCATACACAATATCCCTTTATAGGCATGGAATTTAAGATCCATATAGGTGATTCTAGGTTTCTCAGGTGGCACTAGCGGTAAAGAACCCACCTGCCAATGCAGCAGACAAGAGATGTGGTTTTGATCACTGGATCTGGAAGATCCCCTGGAGAAGGGAATGGCTACTCACTACAGTATTCTTGCCTGGAGAATCCCATGGGCAGAGGAGCCTGGCAGGTATGGTCCATAGTGTTGCAAATAATAAACTACAACTGCAGTGACATAGCATGCACACATAGGTGATTTTGATGTTCTGTCTCCTCATATTTGGAATGTTAAATCTTTTCCAAGCTTTTCGTTATCTTAAAATGTTTTATTGAGAATGAAAAGTGAAAGTAACTCAGTCGTGTCTGACTCTTTGCAACCCCATGGACTATACAGTCCATGGAATTCTCCAGGCCAGAATACTAGAGTGGGTAACCTTTCCCTTCTCCAGGGAATCTTCCCAACCCAGGGATCCAACCAAGGTCTCATGCATTGCAGGCAGATTCTTTACCAGCTGAGTCATCTGACACAAATATCTCTTTCCTGTATGATGTGTGTTAAGTTTGGATGTTAACATCCAAAAAGTGTTCCCTGTTAGTCACTCAGTTTGTCCAACTCTTTGCAATCCCATCTACTGTAGCCCCCCAAGCTCCTCCTGTACATGCAATCCTCCAGGCAAAAATACTTGGGTTCCCTTCTTCAGGGGATCTTCCTGGCCCAAGGATTGAATTCAAGTATCCCATGTTGGATTCTTTATCATCTGAGCCACCAGGGAAGCCCCGAAAGTATTCAATAGGCAAACATTAAGCAGATAGTGGTATGCCTTTAGTGAGTAACGTGTGTGCTAAGTCACTCTAGTCATGTTTGACTTTTTGCAACCCTATGAACTGTGGCCCACAAGGCTCCCTTGTTCATGGGATTCTCCAGGCAAGAATACTGGGGTGGATTGCATGCCCTCCTCCAGGGGATCTTCTTGACCCAGGGGTTGAACCCATGTGTCTTAAGTCTCCTACATTGGCAGGCAGGTTCTTTACCACCAGTGCCACCTGGGAAGCCCAATGTGCCTCTAGTACTCTTTACAAATACAGTACAACTTGTATCATATTGGATGTAATTTACTCAAAAAATATATCAATATTCAGTTCAGCTCAGTTCAGTTCAGTTCAGTCGCTCAGTCATGTCTGACTCTTTGCTACCCCATGAATCACAGCACGCCAGGCCTCCCTGTCCATTACCAACTCTTGGATTTCACTCAAACATCCATCGAGTCAGTGATGCCATCCAGCCATTTCATCCTCTGCTGTCCCCTCTTCCTCCTGCCCCCAGTCCCTCCCAGCATCAAGATCTTTTCCAGTGAGTCAAACTACTCCTAATATTTTTCAGTTTATGATTTTATATGTATTAAGGGATCAGTAGACTATTGTCTGAAAAGGCAATGGCATCCCTCTCCAGTACTCTTGCCTGGAAAATCCCATGGATGGAGGAGCCTGGTAGGCTGCAGTCCATGGGGTCGCCAAGAGTCGGACACTACTGAGAGACTTCACTTTCACTTTCCACTTTCATGCATTGGAGAAGAAAATGGCAACCCACTCCAGTGTTCTTGCCTGGAGAATCCCAGGGACGGGGGAGCCTGGTGGGCTGCCGTCTATGGGGTCGCACAGAGTCGGACACAACTGAAGCGACTTAGCAGCAGCAGCAGCAGTAGACTGTTGTAGCATATTCATATTTTTTACATTTAGTGTGCATGCAGAACTTATCCCCTATGTGATTCTTATTTAGAAAAATGGTTTTTGCATCAACAAATATCTTTCCCATTTAATCATTTTAAAATCACCACAGGGTGACTGGTGAAAACAATATGATTTTTTTTTTAATCTTATAAAGTTGACATATTAATGCGAGACATTTTCTTTCAGTTTAAATATGCATTTTAAATATTTGTGTGTCCAAAACATTGATATTTATATTTAAATATGACAAATTGAACATACACATATTTCTCTGCTTGCTTGATTAATTTTCACTGAAAAGACAGCAGAGGAATCAGCTGGACAAATCAGCAAGGACATAAGAACTGAGGAGAGGTTGGATGGCAGATAAAAGCTGTCAAAAAAGTTGTAGAAGATAAAAACTGGATGCAGAAAACCTGTGTTGGAGCTTTTCTACACAGTTGAGTGCCTGTGGCAGGATTAACAGCTAATCTGTGGTCTTTCCTCTAGCTTTAGGGATGCCTGAGGCTTTGACCCTTAGATAAATCCTCCTTGAAAGACTAAGTGAAGAAGGTATACCAATCTTCTGGTATACATCAGAAAGTATATATCATTCAAAATAAATGATGCTGCTGCTGAGTTTGCTCTGTACCAGGCTAAGCCCTGGTACCTGGTTGTTGCAATTATTTATTAAGTAATCTCTTACTGATGAGTAACCTGAAATTGATAAATAAGCTGTACTTGAGGAATAATGTATTAGTGATGAGACTGAGTTTCACCAGGGAATGAAAGCTAATCAAGGACCCCAGAGAGAGCTACATGACTAATGAGGTCTAAAGACACCACTGAGTATGGCTTTCCTCAGCTTCACCTCACATGATGACTTGGATTCAATGTGGAATGATAGGGACATTTGGAATCTACTCTTGAGAATCCTGAAAGATCTATTAGCTGTTGTTATACATGGTTTTCTGTCTTATATTATGTTTTAAACTGTGTAACATTGGTACCAATAATTTGGCCACCTGATGCAAAGAACCAACTCATTGGAAAAGAACCTGATGCTGGAAAAGATTGAAGGCAAAAGGAGAAGAGGGTGGCAGAGAATGAGATAGTTAGATAGCATCGGTGACTGAATGGACATGAATCAGTAAACTCTGGAAGACAGTGAAGGACAGTGGAGCCTGGTATGCTGCATTCTATGGGGTTGCAAAGAGTCAGACATGACCTAGCAACTGAACAACAACAGCAACAATATTTGATACTAGATGAATTTTATTGTGTCTCTGGGATTTGTTAACCTTGATCTAAAACCACTGTGACTTGTTCAGCAGAGTTAATGCTAAAGGCTAAAGGAAGGAAGGGAAGGCAGAGAAGCTAATTTGTGTAGCAGACCACCAGAAAATCCAACAAATTGGAAACACTGCCTTTGAAAGTAACAATAAAAAGGCTTGTCTGAAAACCTTTTAAAGAGTTCATATGTGTGCATGCTAAGTTGCTTCAGTTGTGTCCGAATTTTTGCAACCCTGTGGAAAGTAGCCCACCAGGCTCCTCTGTCCATGGAATTCCCCAGGCAAGAATACTGAAGTGTGTTGCCATGCCCTCCTCCAGGGGATCTTCTCAATTCAGGGATTGAACCTGAGTCTCCTGTGTCTCCAGCATTGGCACATGGGTTCTTTACCCACTAGGACACTTGGGAAAGTATATATATATATATATATATATATATATATATATATATATATATATATATATATACCAATATTTACATACTTCACAGGCCACTATCCTTTTCTTAACCCTAGAGAGAGCCTACAGGTTTGCTTTCTGGAAGCAGTGAATTTTGTTTACATAAAACAGTGTCTCTCCCATGGACTTCAGAAAGAAAGCTGAGACTTTGTTGGATATTGGGGCACCAGGAAGAATGAGGCACATTACTGAAAGCAGAGAATTTGTGTAGAAACTGACAGCAAGTTGTGTACTCTGATTTCCCTTTTCCGCTCCTGAAATGTAGATTTTGAGATGAAAGTAAAAATTGTAGGATAGATAAGGGACCTAGGTTTCTTGATATGTAAGAGTTTTTTCCTGAAAAGAACAAAAACAAAACAGAACAAAACAAAAAACAGCTACATCTTATGAGAACATCTCATTCTGTGATCCAAATGTTGAGGAGCCCTGCCCATGCATACAGTTTTAGTTACCTTTAGATTTGATGTGATAAAATTTTCAGATATTTGAAAAAGCATTTGATAAGATCAAAGACACCCCACTCACCCTAAATAAAGGAAGATGCTGATCAATGGAATAGAGGAATAAACTGAAGAAGTGGAAGTCATGGAGTCAATAAAATAGGGCTGGGTACCAACTAAAGAGAGAGAGAAAGGAAATCCCCAGGTTGAAGGGGAGAGGCATGCTAGGACATTTGCTCCATATTGGGCAGAGGATAATCAGCATCTTCTAGAGAAGAGAAGAGAGTAACTAAGGAGAGATTTCAAGGGAAAAAATAAAAATAGTGCAGATGATTGACCTGATGTACTTATTGGTATTAGGGTGAACTTTTAGTTGAGAGCCTGGAGATAAATTAGTGATCATTAAAAAGGAAAGGAAGCCAACAATATAATTACTTAATTATTGACTTGAGAAAAAAAAAACACAAAGTTAAAGTAAATTTCAAGCTATATTTTTAATATAGTTGTAGGATAAAGACAGTAATGTTGATTTAATGGAAACTGTAATATAGCTACAGTGAAAGGCCAAGAGACAAACATTTATTATTTACATGAGGGCACATGAAGCTCAGTCCAATACTCTATTGCAGAAAGTCCATAGATAAAATTATGATCTTATTTTTGAGAATATGGAAGCAAAAACATTGTAAATAGCTAAAAAAGTTAAAAATGGTTGTTTCAACAAGTGGGGCATAAAGATAGACGCAGTGAGGAGTGAAAAAAAGAGCTGCCTTTTTACAGTATATAGTATTGCCTTACTTGTAGAAAACATTTTACTTGATAAAACTAATAAAAAATAAATTACTGTTTAAAAAGTTAACAAATTTCTAAAAAGGAAATACTTCTAATCCTTATAGAAAAAACTTTTTTTTTTTTAACAGTTTGCTGTAAATTCTTTAACCTGTCTAGATCTAAGTCCAGTTTAACACTTAGTACCTTTAAGCTAGTTTTTAAATCAGTTTCCGTAGGTACAGAGGAGCCTGGCAGGCTACGGTCCATAGGGTGGCAAAGTGTCAGACATGACTGAAGCAACATAGCATGCGTGCACGCATATGCAGTTAGGACTTCCTAGGTGACACAGTGGTAAATAATCTCCAATTCAGGAGACAAGGGTTCAATCCCTAGGTCGGGAAGATCCCCTGAGGTTGGAAATGGCAACCCACTCCAGTATTCCTGCCTGGAAAATTCACAGACAGAGGAGCCTGGTGGGCCACACAGTCCATGAGGTCGCAAAGAGTCGGACAAGACTGAATACGCATGCATGACATGGTATGCTGCTGCTGCTGCTAAATCGCTTCAGTCGTGTCCAACTCTGTGCGACCCCATAGACGGCAGCCCACCAGACTTCCCCGTCCCTGGGATTCTCCAGGCAAAAACACTGGAGTGGGTTGCCATTTCCTTCTCCAATGCATGAAAGTGAAAAGTGAAAGTGAAGTCTCTCAGTAGTGTCCGACTCTTGGCGACCCCGTGGACTGCAGCCTACCAGGCTCCTCTGTCCATGGGAGTTTCCAGGCAAGAGTATTGGAGTGGGGTGTCATTGCCTTCTCCGATGACATGGTATACGTGCACTTTATTATTAACTGTTGGGAGGGGCTCATTAGGAGGATGTGATGGATGGTTTACCTGACAGTGGGACTGGGCAATCGGAGGCTTCCCAGCTTCTCCCTGTCCTTGGAATGTGTAATATACCTACTTTTCTTATACTAGAAGCCATTTCAAGGACTCAGACTTGAGAGAGCAATGTTGAGACTATCTGGACTGAACTCTGTCAAGATTTCTATATAAACTTTCAAAATTCTGATGGTTGTGTGGGTGGGTAGATCTTTTCATGTTGCTGCATCCAAGACAAGCCTCATCGGTAAATTTCCTGCTTATTAAAATTACCACCTACCAGTCTGGAGTGGTCTGCTTTTTGCTTCATTCTCTCTTTGACATATAGGTACAGAGGCCAGTTTATGAATCAATACACACCTCATAGTGTTGTTATGAGAAGCTAACAAAATCATACTCAGAGTTGCACAGGGCCTAGAAGAATGTCTCCATTTTGGCTTCACAAATATAGATTTGTTGTGATTCTATGTAACTTCTAATACTTGTTGTCATTGTTGTTTAGTCCCTAAGTTGTGCCAGACTCTTTTGCAACCTCATGGACTCTAGCCTATGAGTCCCATGTGCATGGGATTTCTCAGGCAAATATACTGGAGTGGGTTGCCATTTCCTTCTCAATGGGATCTTCTTGACCCAGGGATCCAATCCATGTCTCCTGCACTGCAGGCAGATTCTTTACCCCTGTGCACTCAGGGAACCCAACTTCTAATATGGAATCTTGTAAAAATATTAGTTTCCTTTCTCGTTTTATCCAACTAAGTATACACAGAACATATTTTTTCCTTTCAGTATAGAGATAGATAAAGTTTGTACAACCTTGGTGATCCTGGCATTTTGTGTGAGATAATTCTTTGCTGTCCTGGGCATTGCAGGATATTCTTGGCCTCTGCCCACTAGATACCTCTATGCTGCCCACTAGCATGACCTCCATATCTCAACAGTGACAACCAACAGTGTCTTTCAGTTCAGTTCAATTCAGTTCAGTCGCTCAGTCGTGTCCGACTCTTTGTGACCCCATGAATCGCAGCATGCTAGGCTCCCTGTCTATCACCAACTCGCAGAGTTCACTCAGACTCATGTCCATTGAGTCAGTGATGCCACCCAGTCATCTCATTCTCTGTCGTCCCCTTCTCCTCCTGCCCCCAATCCCTCCCAGTATCAGTCTTTTCCAATGAGTCAACTCTTTGCATGAGGTGGCCAAAGTACTGAAGTGTCAGCTTCAGCATCATTCCTTCCAAAGAAATCCCAGGGCTGATCTCTTTCAGAATGGACTGGTTGGATTTCCTTGCAGTCCAAGGGACTCTCAAGAGTCTTCTCCAACACCACAGTTCAAAAGCATCAATTCTTCGGCACTCAGCTTTCTTCACAGTCCAACTCTCACATCCATACATGACCACAGGAAAAACCATAGCCTTGACTAGATGAATCTTTCTTGGCAAAGTAATGTCTCTGCTTTTCAATATGCTATCTAGGTTGGTCATAATTTTCCTTACAAGGAGTAAGCATCTTTTAATTTCATGGCTGCAATCACCATCTGCAGTGATTTTTGAGCCCAAAAAATAAAGTCTGACACTGTTTTCCCTGTTTCCCCATCTATTACCCATGAACTGATGGGACCGGATGCCATGATCTCCGTTTTCTGAATGTTGACCTTAAGCCAACTTTGTACTCTCCTCTTTCACTTTCATCAAGAGGCTTTTGAGTTCCTCTTCACTTTCTGCCATAAGGGTGGTGTCATCTGCATATCTGAGGTTATTGATATTTCTCCCAGCAATCTTGATTCCAGCTTGTGCTTCTTCCAGCCCAGCGTTTCTCATGATGTACTCTGCATAGAATTTAAATAAGCAGGGTGACAATATACAGCCTTGACATACTCCTTTTCCTATTTGGAACCAGTCTGTTGTTCCATGTCCAGTTCTAACTGTTGCTTCCTGACTTGCATATAGGTTTCTCAAGAGGCAGATCAGGTGGTCTGGTATTCCCATCTCTTTCAGAATTTTCCACAGTTTATTGTGATCCACACAGTCAAAGGCTTTGGCATAGTCAATAAAGCAGAAATAGATGTTTTTTTCTGAAACTCTCTTGCTTTTTCCATGATCCAAAGGATGTTGGCAATTTGATCTCTGGTTCCTCTGCCTTTTCTAAAACCAGCTAGAACATCTGATGTTCACGGTTCATGTATTACTGAAGCCTGGCTTGGAGAATTTTGAGCATTACTTTACTAGCATGTGAGATGAGTGCAATTGTGCAGTAGTTTGAGCATTCTTTTGGATTGCCTTTCTTTGGGATTGGAATGAAAATTGACCTTTTCCAGTCCTGTGGCCACTGCGGCGTTTTCCAAATTTGCTGGCATATTGAGTGCAGCACTTTCACAGCATCATCTTCCAGTATTTGAAATAGCTCCACTGGAATTCCATCACCTCCACTAGCTTTGTTCATAGTGATGCTTTCTAAGGCCCACTTGACTTCACATTACAGGATGTCTGGCTCCTGGTGAGTAATCACACTATCGTGATTATCTTGGTCGTGAAGATCTTTTTTGTACAGTTCTTCTGTGTATTCTTGCCACCTCTTCTTAATATCTTCTTCTTCTGTGAGGTCCATACAATTTCTGTCCTTTATCAAGCCCATCTTTTCATGAAATGTTCCCTTGATATCTCTAATTTTCTTGAAGAGATCTCTAGTCTTTCCCATTCTGTTGTTTTCCTCTATTTCTTTCCATTGATTGCTGAGGAAGGCCTTCTTTTCTTTGATCACAGGATGGCCTAGAGGAGCTATTCCACGTTCAAGGTCAGGAGGGGTGGCTGTGAGGAGATACCCCTTGTCCAAAGTTAGAAGCAGCAGCTGCACTTTGCTGGAGCAGCTATGAAGAGATACAGTATCTTTAGACATTACCAAATATCCTCTAGGGGCAAAAGTAGCCACATGTTGAGAAACACTGATGCATGTCCACCTCATTTTCCCCAGTGTCTATGTATATCCCTGATTGGTGGACTTTTGATTTATTTTTTATTTTTAATTTGATAAAAAATGCTTAGTGAAGATCCTGGGTTAAAATTATTATCAAAATACTGTAATGAGCATTATTGTACACAAACACTTGATTGTATCTCTGATAATGTCCTGGGGAAAAATCAGGGCATACATAATTAAGATTCAGTTCAGTACAGTTCAGCTGCTCAGTCATGTCCAACTCTTTGCAACCCCATGAACCACAGCATGCCAGGCCTCCCTGTCCATCACCAACTCCTGGAAAACACCAAGACCCATGTCCACTGAGTCTGTGATGCCATCAAAACATCTCATTCTCTGTCATGACCTTCTCCTCCTGCCTTCAATCTTTCCCAGCATCAGAGTCTTTTCCAGTGAGTCAGCTCTTCGCTCAGGTGGCCAAAGTATTGGAGTTTCAGCTTCAACATCAGTCCTACCAAAGGACACCCAGGACTGATCTCATCTAGAATGGACTGGTTGGATCTCCTTGCAGTCCAAGGGACTCTCAAGAGTCTTCTCCAATACCACAGTTCAAAAGCATCAATTCTTCTGTGCTCAGCTCTCTTTAAAGTACAACTCTCACATCCATACATGACCACTGGAAAAGCCATAGCCTTGAATAGATGGGCCTTTCTTGGCAAAGTAATATCTCTGCTTTTTAATATGCTGTCTAGGTTGTTCATAACTCTCCTTCCAAAGAATAAGTGCCTTTTATTTTCATGGCTACAATCACCATCTGCAGAGATTTTCGGGCCCAGCAAAATAAAGTCAGCCACTGTTTCCAGTGTTTCCCCATCTATTTCCCATGAAGTGATGGGACTGGATGCCATGATCTTCGTTTTCTGAATGTTGAGCTTTAAGCCAACTTTTTCGCTCTCCTCTTTCACTTTCATCAAGAGACTCTTTAGTTCTTCTTCACTTTCTGCCATAAGGGTGGTGTCATCTGCATATCTGAGGTTGTTGACATTTCTTCTGGCAATCTTTATTCCAGCTTGTGTGGCCTCCAGTGTTTCTCATGATGAATTCTGCATATAAGTTAAATAAGCAGTGTGACAATATACAGACTTGACGTCCTCCTTTTCCTATTTGGAACCAGTCTGTTGTTCCATGTTCAGTTCTAACTGTTGCTTCATGACCTGCATACAGATCTCTCAAGAGGCAGGTAAGGTGGTCTGGTATTTCCTCTCTTTCTGAATTTTCCACAGTTTATTTTGATCCACACAGTCAAAGGCATTCGGCATAGTCAATAAGGAGAAATAGATGTTTTTCTGGAACTCTCTTGCTTTTTCCACAATCCAGCAGATGTTGGCAATTTGATCTCTGGTTCTTCTGCCTTTTCTGAAGCCAACTTGAACATCTGGATGTTCACGGTTCAAGTATTGCTGAAGCCTGGCTTGGAGAATTTTGAGCATTACTTTACTAGCGTGTGATATGAGTGCAATTGTGTGGTAGTTTGAGCATTCTTTGGCATTACCTTTCTTTGGGATTGAAGTGAAAACGGACCTTTACCAGTCTTGTAGCCACTGCTGAGTTTTCCAAATTTGCTGGCATATTGAGTGCAGCACTTTCTCAACGTCATGTTTTAGGATTTGAAAGAGTTCAACTGGAATTATATCACCTTCTCTAGCTTCATAGTGATGCTTTCTAAGGCCCACTTGACTTCATATTCCAGGATATCTGGCTCTAGGTGAGTGATCACACCATTATGGTTATCTGGGTCATGAAGATCTTTTTTGCACAGTTCTTCTGTGTATTCTTGCCACCTGTTCTTAATATCTTCTTCTGTGAGGTCCATACCATTTCTGTCCTTTATTGAGCCCATATTTGCATGAAATGTTCCTTTGGTATCTCTAGTTTTATTGAAGACATCTTTAGTCTTTCCCATTCTGTTGTTTTCCTCTATGTCTTTGCATTGATCACTGAGGAAGGCTTTCTTGTCTCTCCTTGCTATTCTTTGGAACTCTGCATTCAGATGGGTATATCTTTCCTTTTCCCCTTTGCTTTTCACTTCCCTTCTTTTCACAGCTATTTGTAAGGCCTCCTCAGACAGCCTTTTTGCTTTTTTGCATTTGTTTTTCTTGGGAATAGTCTTGATTCCTGTCTCCTGTACAATATCACGAACCTCTGTCCATAGTTCATCAGGCACTCTGTCTACCAGATCTAGTCCCTTAAATCTATTTCTCACATCCACTGTATAGTCATAAGGGATTTGATTTAGGTCATACCTGAATGGTCTAGTGGTTTTCTCCACTTTCTTTAGTTTCAGTCTGAATTTGGCAATAAGGAGTTCATGATCTGAGCCACAGTCAGCTCCTGGTCTCATTTTTGCTGACTGTATAGAGCTTCTCCATCTCTGACTGCAAAGAATATAATCAATCTGATTTTGGTGTCAACTATCTGGTGTTGTCTTTGTGTAGAGTCT